>NC_064815.1:35071608-35137496 GCF_023721935.1 Panthera uncia | reverse complement strand
GGGGGGGGGCGGGCTCGGCAGACCTCCTGCCAGCCCCAAGCGCCGACAGGAGAGGCCCGCACCCGACACCGCAGCCTCGGCCCGCGGTGTCCCGTCTACGTCCTCCCGTGACCTGGGCGCAGCTCCTGGTGGACTCAGAGCACAGGAGGGCCCAGGCAGGGCCCCTGCGTGTGTGTCATCAGCCTCGGTAGGGGAAAGAGCGGGTGACCTCCGTGGACGCTCCCAGGATGAGCCACGGTCCCTGCGGGTCTCACGGTGGCCCTGAGCAGCCACAGCAAAGCCAGCCGTCCCTCAGAAGGTGCCGGGAGCCCTGGCCCCCACGCTCACGGGCTCTTACACGGTGAAACCGTCCACGAGAAAGGCCCCGGGATGGCCTCCCCGCCAGGTGCTCAGTGAGGGAGGAAAGGAAAATGCTGTCTATCTGCCGACACCTCTGTTCCCTGTCAGGGTGGCCGCGAGGTACGGTGGCACCCCACGCGGGGCAGCACGACTTCAGGTAGTGGCCGACTTGCATTCCCCCGTGACCTCTCTGCCCAGAACAGACGAGTCGGGATCTGGACTTGTGACCTTTACGATGCTTTAGTTCCCGGACGTACCCTGGACGTGCGCACGCCTGAGCGGGCCCCTGCCCGCGGCTGCGGACACGGGCGTGCGGTGTGGTCTCTGAGCAGCCACACGGGCTCCCGCCTCGCTGGCCACCCGCCGGGATCCACCTGCAGCGCTTCTGGGGTCGGGTCTGTGCCCCACCTCAGGCCGCGGGAGGCAGTGGGTAGACGCCGGCACCGGTTTCGTTCTGAAGTCCTTCACGCAGAGGTGACCTTCCGTCTGGGACACAAGTCACGGTCGGCTCCCGCGACTGTGAGGTCCTGCGGTCCCTGGCGCGTCCGAGGGGCCTGTCACGTCCACTGTGCTCCTAGGCGCGACTTCCATGCCTGGGCGGAACAGCTGGCTTGAGGGCACCTGCGGGGTCCGCCTCAGAGCCTCGATGCCTGAGCAGACCCTTCAGGAGGCGGGTCCGTGCCACGCGGGGGCCCCCCGGCCTCTACCCCTCCGAGTGCGCGTGAGGCCGTCCACACGAGCACTGCCTCGTCGGTGTTCGCTCCCGGGGCCCCGGGCACCAGCCCAGCCCAGCCCAGCGGGGACTGCCTTCCCGCTGCTCCCTGAGCCTAAACCAGCTTTTGTTTGTTTGTTTGTTTGTTTGTTTTTGAGCGAAGGAGAGAGACAGAGTGTGAGTGGGGGAGGGGCAGAGAGAGAGGGAGACACAAAATCCCCAGCAGGCTCCAGGCTCCTAGCTGTCAGCACAGAGCCCGACGCGGGGCTCAAACTCACAGACCGTGAGATCATGACAAGCCAAAGTCGGACACTTAACCGACTGAGCCACCCAGGAGACTTTTTTTTTTTAATTTTTTTTAATGTTTATTTACGGTCATTCTTGGCACTCTGCCTCCCGGGTCCAGGCCAGGCGCTCCTTCCCAGGTGCCAGTGATCTCGGCCATGCCAGGATGCTCTCTGGGGTGACCGAGGCAGGCTGGGCCCCAGGGACGGACAGCAGTGCCGGTGGGAGCCTCCGGCCCCTCCCAGGCAGCCAGGCGTCCTCCCGGGGCTGGGCGGTGTCATGGGGGGCTGCTCACTAAACCCTGGGCATCGTGTCCTCCCTCCCTGGGCGAGCTTCGGTCATCTGCGCGTGTGAACGCCGGCCCGCCGAGCGGTGACCGGCGTCTTTCACGGCCCACACACCCTTTCTGGCTGTGCCCGTTGGCCTTGGGTACAGCCGAGGGCACAGCTGGGGCCGCTCTACCAACGCCCCCACCAAGCACAGCAGGACCTTCCTCCTACATCGCACACCGGCCCCAGCACAGGAGACTTCTGTTTGGGTCTCCGGCCAGTCGGTCCTGTCTTTAACTGCCACCTGGGGACCTGGGTTACCAGCTGTTCATACCATAATTTGATGGGGGTCACCAAACGCCCTCAAATACAGGGGTCCGTAAATCTGGAAGGAACCGGACTCAAGACTGACATTACTGTGAAAGCTACAAATGTTAACATGATGGGAGTGGAGGCTGAGTTAGCTCCCGTGGGTTGGGAGTCAAGGCTTGGTCCCCCGGCAGCTTTCCTGATTTCATAGGAGGGAAGTGTATTTTGTGCGTACTGGGGACAGGAGGGGAACACCACCTGGCCGGGTGCTTGTGGTGGCCCAGGCCCTGGGGTTACCCAAAGGGCGAGCTCTGCCAGACCAAGTCCGTGAGAGGCAGGGGTGCAGCCTTAGGGTCAGCGAAGGTCATTGCTGCTGGCACAGACCTGAACCCAGGTCCCTGTCACTGCCTTCTTCGTACAGACCCATGCCGCGTGCCCTCGGGGCTGCTTCTGACCCGTGTGCGCCTCGAGGCTTGACCCTGTCTTCCCAAGCTGAAGCTGGTGACAACCCCAAGGTTTTCATCAGATCAGTGACACGCATACTAGAGTGTCAACTCTGTGAGGCCAGTTAGTGTAACCGAGTTCCCGCGTAGGTGAGAACTCTGCAAGTGTCCTTGTTATTGATTTCTAGTTCCATTCGTTATTGTCAGAGATCATATATATGTGATTTGAATCTTTTCAGATGTATTCAGACTTGTTTTGTGGCCCAGAATACGGTCTTCGTGAATGTTGCGTATGAGCCTAAAGCAGGAGTGTCTGTCCCGTATTCGCTGAGTGCTCGTCAAGCCCGGCTGGATGGTAGGGGTTTCGTCCCCGTGTCGCCGTGTTTCGTCTGTCTACTTGTCCCGTCAAGTATTGAGAGAGGAGCCGCACCGTGAAACCCCAATCGTGGACTCGCGGACACGTGGGCCGGAAGAAATGACCCTCCCTCGTAGGCCGGTCCGATGCTCCCCCGGCCGGCGGCGTTCGCGCGGCCTGCATCTTCCACGCTGTGATTGTCAGCCCACGTGCGTCCTCGCGTGAGACGTGTGTGGCGTCGGGCCCCGTTGCGTCACCTGGTCAGACTGCCTTCCGGCTGTGTGTTCGTCACCGTCCCCGAGCACGGCGGTCTCGTGGCTGCTGCCGGTTTGCTGTCCCGCCCAGCTGTCCTTTACATCTTCTTGTGTCTTTTTCCGCTTCTTCTGGATTTCTCGGATGTTTCTTACAACCCCTTTCCAGCTCTTTTCTCAGCTCATTAGCTACAATCGTTTTGTTTCCGTTTTCGTGGTAATTTGAGGGCTTGCCGTGGGAGTCTGTCGTACGTCACAGCTAGGACCGGGACGGTGACGCGCTCGCTCTCTCCCCGAGCCTCCCGCTGCTGCTGTCGCACGCGTCCTGTTACAGGAGCCACGGGCCACGTCGTTACTGTTGTTGTCCAGTCAAATTGGCCTTTAGAGATCGCACATTATATCGGAAAGACAGCCTTGTGGGGCCGTCCGAGCCCTCAGCATCTCCAGGGCTCCCCTCCGATCACCACCTGCTTTCCCTCCACCGGGCGGCCGCCCCTCACACCCCGTGGTGCGGGTTTGCTGCCGCTGGGCTCTTGATCCGAAGGCCTCTCTCCCCCTTGTCGGTGAAAGACGTTTTCGACAGACTTGTTTCGGCCCATGAGGGACGTGGCTCCAGTGCCCTCTTGCTGGGACCCGGGCTCGGGCGGGATGAGAGCCCCCAGTTCTTGCGGAGCCGCCACAGCCACCCCCGGTGTCTCGTGCTCTTCTACCCGGCGCCAGGACGGTCCCGGACCCGTGTGCACAGCTCGCGTTGTTTCCTTCTCCGCCGCCCGTCATCGGGGCGGGAAGCGGAGGCGGCCTCAGGGGGTCTGAGCTCCCAAGGTGAGCACACACGTGGCACCCGTGTCCGCCTTGGCGTCACCAGGGACGGAGCCTTCAGCCCTGACGTCGGGGCCCGCAGCAGGCCAGCCGCCAGCTGTGTGAGAGAACACGGTACATCTCCCGGTGTCACCCTGAGACCCTCTCCTGACAGGCGCGAGCGACGTCCATTCCCTGCCACCAGGGAGCCGCCCACAGGGAGACGCCTCCGTGTCCCCAGGGGACACACCTCCACCCCGAAAACAGATGCAAACTTGAGACCGCGGGGCGGACACCTCACCTCCCGGGCTCCGCGAGCCACGAGCGTCCCGGGTTGGCAGTGATGGCGCGACGGGGGTTTTCTGTTGAACCAGAGTACGTGCAGCTCGAGGGTTTTCCAAAACTTGTTCTTGAGACAAGGATTACGCACGTTCCTCTTCTCATTAAAACCTCACGCACATAATTCGTAGTCCCTAAAATGGGAAAAGGGCCGAAAAAGCCATTTCTGTCCTCACGCTTCTCACTGAGGGCCTGGAGAGGAGGGCGTTGGAACCGACAGGAAGGAACGTCGCTTTCCCCAAATCCTGAAACTGTTTTCATCACCCTTCGTGTTGTCCTCACGTTTTTCCTTTTAAAAAGTGTCTTTTTGGGGGGCACCTGGGTGGCTCAGTCGGTTGGACGTCCGACTCCGGCTCAGGTCAGGACCTCACAGTTCGTGGGTTCGAGCCCCGCATCAGGCTCTGTGCTGACAGCTCGGAGCCCGGAGCTGCTTCGGATTCTGCGTCTCCCTCTCTCTCCGCCCCTCTGCCACGTGCACTCTCATTCTCTCAAAAATAAATATGCGTTAAAAAAAATTTATCTTTTTAAGGGACCCAGCTGTAAGATGACGCACGGGTCCCCCGGCTGGCCGTCCCCCGGCCTGCAAGCTGGGCCGAGCTCCGGACACTCGGCCACGATTCTCTAACGAGCTGCGGCTGCAGCGGTGAGCACAGCAGGCCCTCCTGCCACTGCTTTATGGGGTGCGACGTTCCAGCCACCTCCAGGGTTTACAACCAGATTTTATGACATAGTGGTCTTTTCCAGCATCGGTGCAAACAAAAATAAAACTCTGTCTCCACCTTGCAGGAGAAGGGAGACCTCGGGACCCTCCCAGCCCCTAGGCCCAGACACAGCCGCCCCCGGCAGGGAGCAAACCCACGGGAGGAGCGTGAGCCCTCGGCCGGCGGTGTGGGGCCTTGGGAAACGGAGCCATCCTCTCAAGGACTTGTCGTGGGAGGTGTCGGACACCCGTCACAGTACTTGTTCTCATTTCTGTGTGGCAGAGAAGCCAGGTGGAGGGCACGGGGCCCACTCTGGGGCTCACACCTGCAGACGTGGGGCCCCGTCCCCCCGCCGACCCGCTGCCCCCTGCCGCGCCAAGCGGCGGGTGATTCTACTGAGCATGTGTCTCTGCTTCACGATAAGTAAGGTCACAGAAACTCGAAGGAACGGGAATTTGCAGCAGCTGTCCAGGTTTATTACGAATTCAGGTCACAACCTTCTCAAAACCCCAACACGGTCCCTGACCACTGTCCTGTCTAGGCTCCCGCTGCCGCGGGCATGACCCAGAGGTGGCGTCGGTGGGCTGCCAGCTGGGGAGGCCCCGAGCTCAGCCCTCCCGAGAAGATGTGTCTTGCCTGACCTCTGCTGAGAACACGCAATTACTCACAAAACCCTAGGAAATATCCCCTTGTCCCAGAGATGCGGTTCCCAGAAATCTGCCCCAACCAGAGATAAACACGAAGTTCAAGAAATGAAAACTGGCAGAGAACGCGGCGCCCCCAACTGGGGGCAGCCCCAGCCTGGGCGCCCCCTGCCAAGAACACAATGAGCCTGCCTTGGGCAGCGGAGGGTGGCCTGGCCGCTGCAGGGCCTGGAGGCGGGGCCTTGGGGGGCTGGCCAGCCTCACCCCCGACCCAGACAGTTTGTTTCTGCCAGAAAACACTTCAGCGACCACCGCCCGCGCCTCGGGCTCACTCCCACCTGCACGTTGAGGGAAGGAACAGATGAGACGCTCAGCGCCTCTCCCTGCAGCGTGACTCCGTGAGGAGCTTGGCCTCTCTCCCCCATCTCCCCAGGAGCAGGGGGTCCCAGAAGGCAGACAGCTGTCGCCGGGGCCTCCGCAGATCGCAGGAGGGCCCCACACCTCCGGAGAAGCAGATGTGACCCCCTGGTGCGGTGACTTCCGAAGGACTGACCTCTCTGAAGGCCAAGTAGAAACACGTCCCCGTGTCCCGTCACCAGCTGGAGGCCGTGAGCGAGGCTTGTCTGGAAGGGCCCAGCAGAAGAGACTTCCTTGTGCTTGTCGCTCAGTGCTGGACGGTCCACTGTGAAGGACAAGGGGCCGGGGGCTGCCTGTCCGCGGGGCCCCGTGGGCCGTAAACCCCAGATGATCGTGAAGAGGAAGGCGCATCCTGGGCACACGTGCTGTACTCGCTCAGGGGCCCAGGTAGCCCCACCCACACGCCTGCCACCGCGCGTCCGGGCCACGGAGGGTCCGAGTCAGCCGCACCCGGGGTTGAGGGCCGGGGGACCTGGAGAGAGCAAACGAGGCCCCGAGGCCGTGCGGGCAGGTGCGCCCTTCTTGTTCACAGGTGGGAACACGTGTCACGTGCTGAGAGCCCCTGGGACGGACGGGGAGAGGCCCGCGGGGCGCTGCCCCGGGCTGCAGACGTCTGCTCGGAACACGCGTAGACGCAGAGCTGTGAGCTAGACGGGTGTGGACGGAGCCACACTCGGTTTTCCCGCTGGGCCCACCGAAGGGCCCAGAGCCCGTGACACGTGTGCCCAGGCCGGGCTCCCATCGAAGGGAACGTACCTGAACCAGAGGCGGCAGCGTCTTCAGGGCCAGAAGGTAAGGAGCGTCTCTGCAGTTAAGTGACGGCGAAGGACCCGCGTGCCCGCACAGCACAGGCAGCTGGGCCGGAGGGACAGGTCTCCCTTGCAGTGGAACACCAACTGACCAATGAGGAGGAACGGCGGACCCAGAAGTCATGGCTCAGAGGCCAAGAGAGCCACGGATTCTGGCAAGAACCCGAAAAGGATGCTGGAATGCAGGCGGGGGTGGGGAACTCCACGGCCCCAAAGAGCTGGGCACGGCCCGGCCGACACCCCCTAACCGGGTCCAGGCGGAAACGGCCATGCTAAGGCACATGGTCCCCTCAGGCCCCCGGGGACAGGCCCGTCCCCTCCTCGGCCTCCTGCCCAAAGTGCAAGCCCCACATCTACCGTGAGGGACACCCTGCAGATGAGCTAGTCTGTGTCTAAGATTCACACGAGGGTCTAGAGAGTCTAGGGGCTGGGTCGCCTTTTGTTAAACACATCCTGCCGGGCAAGAAGAGGAACCTGAGTCAACCGTCCCTGGTTGTGACCGAGACAGCTCACCCTTCGCGCTCAAGTACTGAGGGGCCAAGCACACGAGGTGGGGAAGAGTGCCGTTCAGGGAGTCTCTCCTATTCTACCGACTTTTCTCTGAGCCAGAAAGTGTGTCCAATGGAAAGCAAGAAAAGTGTTCCCAGATGGGACGGTGGCCCTTCCCGGGCAGTTGTCCGGCCAGGAGCTGCCCCCAGCCTGAGCCAGGGGGCGGGGCGGCCGAGGGCCGCTGTGTTCACGACCCACTCCCGCGGCCTCTCGTCCGATCCCGCCACCCTGCGTGTCCAGGGCAGCATGTGACCGGCGTCCTTGGACCAGCAGTCCCCACCTCTGCCCACTCACGACAGACAGAGGGACAGGTACTGGTGTCCACGCCACACAGGTGCCACGCCAGGGCACCTCGGGGCTGGGGAGCAGGTGGGCGCGGGGTCCCGGCAGCAGCTACGGACGAATACTTCCTCCTCCGGCCTAAACCACCTGTGATGAGTAAGTCCTTTAGTGTCAGAAACATCTTCAGAGTTTCAAAGCTGGAACTGCACCGGCCCCACCGCTCTTGTCCGTCTGTCCCTTTGGCCCCAGCCTCCCCCTCTGATGGTGACGTCCTCGTGTGAGGTGTGCGTGCGGGGAGTGTGAGCGCGAATCCGAGAGAGAGAGAGAGAGAGAGAGCGCGTTGGCACACGGCCTGCGCACGCCTGGCGGCAGCAAGGGAAACAGCAAGGCCCCTCGCCTGGGCCGGGCTCCCCCACACCCGCTTCATCGTGGGCCGCACCCTTCCTGGAATCCGAGGGCTCCGGTTGGTGTTTGAACCTGTGGAGCTTGCGCGGGTGTGTGAGGAGGGCACGCAGCCTTCCGCGTGGCCTGCTCCCGGCCTCCTCTCCTGCCAGGGGTCTGAGGGAAGACGGGGCCCCTGAGGTCAGGGGCGCAGGGCCTGTGAGCCGGGCCCTGGGGCGGCCAGCACCGCGGCTGAGTCAACACACAGGCCTCGTGGGATGTGCACACCCGCCCCCCCTCACACGTGTGCGGAGGCCATTCCCGGGAACACACACAGGGCCGGAACCCCCACCCCCGGCAGCCTCGGAGCAGAAACCTCCCGCGTGCGAGCGCTGGCCCGAAACATGGGCTCCCCCGGTGCCCCGTCCCTTTGGCCAGGACAGACCTGAGCTCCTAGGTCACCAGGACCGTCAGGGCACCACGATGGGTCAGCGTCAGAAGCTACAGGAGACCAGGCAGGGGATGGCGATGCACACCCTGAGCAGTCGCTGATCCTCGGTACCGCCCCCCCCCCCCCCCCAGCACGTGAGCCGCTGGAGAAACGGCCACGGGACCGGCCTCCCCTGTGCCCTTGCCGGCCAGGATGCTCCCAGACCTCTCCCTCCCCTAAAAACCCCCTTGTGCTTCTGGGCCCACCGGTGGGTGCTGCGTGGGCAGGGGTCCCCTGTGGGCAGAGCTCCAGGCTCGGCTGACGGGCCTGCTTCTGTTCCCCAGACGCAGCCGGTGCCCAACCCCGTGGCCTACCTCCTGCACCAGTCCCCCTGGTGGGCCCACCGCTTTGAGACGCTCAGCAACCACTTCCTGGAGCTCGTGGTGCCTTTCTTCATCTTCCTTGGACGGCGGCTGTGCATCCTCCACGGGGCCTTACAGATCCTGTTCCAGGTGAGTCCACGGCCGACGTCACCCCCGTAACTGTCCCCGAGATCGCAGGCTCTGCTGGGCTCACGAGGCACGTGGCCCAGGACGTGCGACCGGGAAGCCCTCCGTGGTGCCTTCTGTGGGGTTCCTTTCACGTGCGAGCTGCACGTCGGGTCTCCGAGGAAAGGGCTGGTGGTCGTCTACTTCCACGCGGACAGCTGTTCTCAACCCCCGGCTCCGGGGCCCCTCCGCGGTGGGCAGGGGCTCCACCCCCTCCCTCCCCTGGGGCGCTGACCGTCCGGGACCTCTCCTTTCCCTAAACGTGGGCATCTACCTGTCGATCCCCAGGAAAAACACCGTGGGGACTTTCAATTCCTACGTCGTATTTATCGTCCTCGCGGACAACGACCGGTCCCGTGTGTGCGCCGCGTGAGAGCGTTCCTGGGAACACCTATCCAGACGGAGGGGCGCCGGGCCTGGCCGTCCTGCTCCAGACCCTGGGGTCCGCCGTGGTGGCGGTGTGCTTTGGCCTGTGCTCCCTCGGTTACTGAGTGTGTCCCGCGGTGCGGACGTCCTGCGGCTGTACCATCCCGGGTGTTTCCAGGTGGTCACTGTCACAGACAAACGGGAGTCCGTGTCCTAGGCGGGCGCGACGTCATGCGGGACGCGTCCTCTCCTCTCCCTCCGGCACGTGAGCCCCGCTCGTCCTGCCTCCTCGCTAACTCTGCTCCGGTCCGTCTTTCCGTTGGCCGTTCCGGTGGGTGAGGATCCGACGGGGGGAGTGGGATCCGACGGCAAGAGCCGCCACCTTCACGAAGGCCCTGCCTTCCGGCACCTGCGGTGCGGGACGTCCACAGCAGAGTGTCTCATACCCACCGGGGTGGCTTCCTGCCGGACGCATCACTCGAGTTGATCCTGTCGGCGGAAGTTTTCTCAACCGTGTTCCTCTCTGCTGCTGGGGTGCAGACACATTGCTGACTTGCACGTATCGGCCACGTCCGACTGCCCCTGCGCTCGCCGCCTGTCCCTCTGCTCGCCTGTCCCTCTGCTCGTCACCCCCTGAGGCAGTACGCGCTCCGGCCGCTTTTGTTCTGGGTTTTACGGGTCCCGAGTGGATGCTGAATTTCAGCCAACGGTTTTTTGTCCAGCAGCTGGGAGAGGGCCTCCCCTCCCGGAAGTTGTAACACGGGGAGTTGCACGAACGCCGCGAACGCTGAGCCAGTCTCACATCCTCGGGTGAACGCGGCTCTGCCACACGTGTACTTCGACACGTCCCTGGGAATAACTTGCCGGTATCCGTGTGCATCTGGCGTGGCCGCAGGGAATGACGTCCGTCGCCAGTGGCGGCCCGTCCGGGCCCCGCTCGCGGCGCTTCCGCCCCCCACGCGGCTCCGCGAGGGCAGGCGGCCGCGGGGCGGAGGCGGCACCTCGGGGGCTGCTGGACAGGCCGGGTTTGCATTTGTCCCGAAGGCAGATTTAGCAGCAAACGTTTTCCTGGCAACTGGGCCATTGGTCACAGCAGAGAGGTCTCTTCCCGAGTGGAGGCAAGACACGCTCTCAAGTCACAAGTGCACGTATCTCAACTGGTGTTTTCGGACTTGTTTCCGCGTCTTTGGGTTTCCTTTTGTTCCTTTCAGCCTTCTTGAACTATTTTTGTTGTTCCATTATTTCTCTCTGAGTAACACACGTGGCTTCTTGCAGGTGAACGCGTGCTCTTTGCATAGACTGAAAAGTCTGAATTTCCTCCCTGTTCTGCTGCCACGGCCGCCCAGGCTCTGCTCCGGCCCTCCAGTGCTTCGGTGGCTCTGCTTTTTTAATTAATACACTTTTTTAGAACAGTTTTGGACTTACAGAAAAGCTGAGTGCGGAGGGTCCCCTTGTCCGTGAACTTGTTGCATTCATGTGACACCCCGGTCACAATGCGCGTGGCCGGGCCCGTGATCCCTGCTCCCCCACCCTCTGATGAGGGACACGCCCGGGCCGGCAGGGGCACTGTGCATCACGCCTGCCCCACGCACACTTGAGCCCCGTGGTCCCAGGGCCCCAAGTCAGCAGGAGGCGGCCTCGGGCAGAGGCTGGAGCATCCCTGAGAGCGTCCGCCAGTGTGGGCGCCACCTCGTGCTGGACCCTCCTCCGCTGTCCAAGGATGCCCGGCCAGCGGGCTCCCCTGCCCCCTCCCACAGGAGAACTTCCCCCTCCCCATTCCAAGGCGACTCAGAGGACCCTGGCCAGCACAGCCCGCTTGGCGTCAGGGTTACCATGGTGCCAGAGAACCGCTCAGCGTCGTGGGGCCTTAATTAGCCACCGCCTCGGCTGCTTTTCCGGGCTGTGGACCACGGGGACCCTCTCCAGGCTGTAAACCCGCCTGGGCCCGCGAGACCAGCTTGCACCTACTGCTTTCTCTCCAAAACCCTGAAGCCAGGGTTTGACGAGTGGAAGAGGAAAGCACGCTGTCCCGTTACGTGACAGGATGAGGGTGGGAGGTTTGCGCTAACAGAATGGATGGAGAGGCTTCAGCGCCTTGAGAGCGGGATTTGAGAGATCCTCACTTGCCCGCAGAACCAGGGCCCTCGAAGTGCCCTCGTCCGTTCACAGAGTGCTTGGCGGGAGGCCTGCGTCAGGATGGGTGCCAGCCTGCCGGACCCGGCTGGGCCGCAAGTCCGAATCCTGGCCTGGGGCACCAGCGTCTCCACTGCAAGCAGAGGGTCTCAGGCCACGTGGCCAGTCTCGACCCTGTTCTAGGCTCTGCTGCCTGCATGCGTAACGGCATACGGCAATGGTGCAGGAACGCAGGGCAGGGAAGGCCAGAGCCGGACCTTCCCGACCTGCAGTTCCGGGCATCATTCTACAAGACCAGCCCTTCTGCGTGTAGTCCGGGCAGGTCCCCAGTGTCCCCCCTTCTAGTGCCACGCCGTGCGCCAGACAAGGCAGCAGAACGCTAGCACGGTGGCTCTCCTCCGAGGCACGGTCTGATGCCCCCAGGGGCCGGGCCCCAGCTTCCTGGAGCAGGGAGGACGGATGGCTAGCTGGTCCAGCCGCGACGTGTCCGGCCCCCTCCCAGGCAGCGTGGGGTCTCAGGCTGGGGGGGGGGGGCCGCAGGGCGCAGTCTCGGGGCAGGAGCGGGTGTGCCGGTCACCCCAGCGAGCGGTACGCTGTGGGCACGCCCACCCGAAGGTTTCCGCGTTGTCCTGACGGGGGCCACGCTCCCGTTTCTGCACCCGACACACTGAGGGGCGTCTCTGGTTCTGTTTGTTTCCATTCATTCCTTCGGGGAAGGATTGAGGATGTGAGCATGCTCACCTCCTCCCACGCTCAGTTTACACAGCTGTTCCGGAGGGTTCTGCAATGCCACCGGTCCGCTGTCTCCTTGGAGAGGTGCACGTGAGAGGCAACGGGAGAGCTGAACTGCGCGGTCCCGGACCCCCCCCCCCCATTCTGCCACCTCAAGCCTCAGGGAGAGACCCTGGCAGGGGGGCACCCCCTCCTAGCGTGGGAATGGGGGTTTGCCAGGCAAGTGGCTCCTGGTCAGTACAGAGACCAGTCGTTCACCCCACACCCGTCTTTTCCGCCTCCCACAGCGTCCTGCTCCTTCCAGTCTCTAGGAATTTGGGCAGAATCGGGAACGTGTCACACTGGGGGCCTTCACCGGGGATGCGGGCGCAGAGAGCTGCCTCCCCCAGCCCCTGAGCCAGAGTTGGGGTCCTGGCCACAGCAAGTCACCTACAAGCACGGGTGTCCTCTCTAAGACTGGGAGCTGAGAGCCCGGCACGGGAGTTCCAGAAACCCCTTTCCTTTGGTGTCTGTTGCATCACCGGACCGCCTGCTCAGCGTCTCCTGAGCCCAGGATCCCATGCGCACGGCTCAGCGTCCTGAGTGTTCTCCAAGGCTTCCCTCTGGTCCCCGGGGGGGCAGCACGCGGGGCTGCCGGCCCAGGTCTGGTCTCCCGCAGCCCACAAGTTGACCTGCAGGCATGTTTCAGGCTCCGTTGCCGCCGTAAACACAGTGTGATCCGTTCACTGTCCCTTAGGAGAGGCTGTGGCAGTGGTGTCCCCTCAGCACACTGGGGCCACACACGCCAAATGCCCTTTTTCTTATTAAAAGTAACCATCCCGATGGACGGGAGGAGGGATGAGGGGAGTGAGCCAGGAGCGTGCATTTCTGCAGCCTCAGGGCTCCTGCTGCTTTGTCAGAAGCAGACTTCATACCCAACGTTGTGCTCTGTGGCACCCTAGCTCTCCGGGCCAGGACACCCCAGGTGGGCTCACAGGAGGGTGACTGGCGCGGTGGGCGCAGGTAGGTGAGAAACAGGTTTGTGCCACTGCCCTACTCAGACCCACCAAGATAGGAACCAAGGGACAGCCAGGCCTCTGGTCACTTTGGGCCTGTTGCCAGCCTTTCAGCACATCCTCCCCAGCTCTGACCCAGACAAAATTGTCAGAAGCCTGTGGGGCCAGAACATTCTGGATAATGGACTTGGGGGCCTCTTCCTGACATTTCCTCCTCTCCATGGCCTGCGCGGGAAGCGGGGGGGGGGGGGCCATGGGGAAGCATCAGGGCAGAGCCTCTCCACACCCCATCCCGACTCCAAAGGCGGGGGTGGGCTGGGAGCCCAACGGCCAGGAGGTGGCGCCAGGGGTGGGATGGCTGGCCACCGACCGTGACCCGCAGCGGAGCCGCTTGGTTCCCCGCAAGCTGTTCAGCAGTGGCCCTCCCCGGGGCAGGTCCCACGCAGCCCCTATTCTCACGTGTGGCTGGAGACGCTGGTCACCAGGCAGAGGACCGGGTCTGGGCTGACAGGACCCGTGTCCCCAGATGCAGACTCAGAGCCCCCAGCTGCCAAAGTAACGGTGCCACACAGGGGCACCAGCGAGCCTCAGAAGGCGGCCCGCGTCTCAAGCCTCAGGCAAGGCCTCGGGGCCTCTGGGGATCACACGCGAGGGGGCAGCTGGCTGCAAACGTCCCCCTCTTCGGGGAGTCTGCAGCAGGAGCAAGGGCCCCACAGGAGATGGCCCGGCCTGTGCTGAGCAGCTGGGGAGGGAGGGTCCGCCCGGGCGTGGCCACCAAACCCCAGTTCACTCTGGGCGGATGGGGATGTGGGCCCCGGTGGCCTGGGCCGTCTGCCCCTCCAGGAAGCCTCAGGTTAGGGCACGGCAGAGGGAGTGGCCAGCAAAGCCTCTTGATGGCACTCAAGTGGAAAACACCGGCGACCTGGCACAGAAGCGGGAAGAGCAGGGTCCGTCACACCCCCGGCAGCCACCCGCAGGTTTCCCGCCCCGGGCGCTGCAGCTGCGGCCAGCGGTCAGCACGAACGGCCCGTCGCCACTGCGGGCCAGCAGCCCTCCTTTCGGCAGCCACGCTCGGTCCAGGGTCGTTTGTTGCCCGAACAATTCTCCTTTAAGGAAATGTAAGACATATTTAAAAATTCACGCACGTCTGGCCGTGGGGCGGCCCCCCCCCCCCCCCCCCCCCCGGGCGCAGACCCAGGGCTCCCGGGAGCTGTGCTGCTGGAACGGTGCTCCAACAGGCCGCGGCCGGCTCTGGACTCCGGCCACCTTCCAGGACCGCTCTGTCACGTGGGCATCTGAGCCCGACACACAATGCCCAGGGGTCTCCACTGTGGACTCGCACCGCTGCGACCCTGGCTCCTGCTCGCGTCGCGAGCCTGCTGGTGAGGCTCCCACGACCCAAGTGCGCCTGTGTTTCCTTGGGCTCCTCTCATCTGTGCGCTCAGCACTGTCGTCAAATCAGAATGTTTGCACCTGCCTTCCTCATTCTCGCACTGCCACCTGCCTTCCTGATATTCTTACTGCCACACCTCCCCGGGTGTGACAGACCCGTGCCCCTGGGGGCTGCACTTTGGTCAGCGGTGGTCTGGGCCTCAGTTCACAAGGCGGCCCCTGCCCTGTTCCCGCAGTTTGGCGGACTTTTATCGTGTCCGTTTGTCCGAAGTCCTTGCGGTAAATTCTCCATCTTTCGTGTGACCTCTTAAACTCTCAAAGTGCATTTGGTTCTTTTACGTAGTTTTCCTAGTTCTCTTAATTATGATGATGTTTTCTCATCAATTCCTTACTTTACTCACAGTAGCTGCTTCAACGCTCTTGCCTCCTCGTTGCAGATTGTCTCATGTGATTCTACTCCCGTTCCATCCCAGCGGTGACAGCTTGTCTGCAGAGGTGACCGGACGCCGGCCACCACGGGTCGTGCTAGCGAGCGTCCTCTTGGTGCTGAGTTCTCTCTCCCGACGAGCGGCTAACTGTTCACGGGTCCGTTCCTCCGTCCCAGGCAGGTGGGACATACCCTTCACTGCAAGGCTGGTCTGGCCCTCACAGGGCCTGCGCCTCGCCAGGGTCTCTGCCGGGTGCCCGGCTTCTTTTCCCCGTGTGAGCTTCCATGTGCCCGTGACTCAGTGGTGGCAGGCCCGAGGGCACCCGGGCCATCCCTGTAGTGCTCGTGCGGCGAGCGCCCGACACCTCGACCTCCCCGGAGTCAGGCTTGCGCTCCTGGGGTTCCCTCCCTGTGCTGAGGCCGCCCAAGTGCCTGCGGGGAGAGCAGAGGCCGGAGGAGTGCCGCGGCACTGGCCGCCATGGCTTGCGGGACGGCCGCCTCACCTGCTCTGTCCCCGCTGTCCCGCTGCCGCACTATATCGCCCCTCGGGCCCTTAGCCCGGAGAAGCCCGTCGCTCAGATGTCACTGGGGCTGCCGAGCGATGATAAGGCAGGACGGCTGTGGCCTTGGGCCCCAGAGGCTGACCCCACTTTTCCAGGATGAGGAGGCCGTGGCGGGATGCCAGCTACCATTCCTCTGCCTCGGCCCGTCCCCGTCAGGCTCTACTCGGTGGAAACAGGAGGAAGGGCGTGCGATCGGATTGTTCCGGGGAGGCAGACAGGACGGGGCGTCCCCGTCCTCGGTCTGGGTGTTTACAGACGGAACTCGGGGTGGACACCGGGCCACGTGGTTCTGCCCAGTTCTCAGCTCTGGGGCCAGACCCCATGGCTGCGCCCTGGTGATCTGCCTCCCACCTGCCAAGTGCTGTCAAGAAACCGTGCGACCACCCTGCTCCCCCAACCTCTGTTCCGACGTGGCGAGCGGGCGAGCCCCGACCTGGCCAGCCCCGTGCCACTCCGACTCCAGCCTGCCACTCAACATGCCACCCGTCCTGCCGCGTGTTTCACATCTTTCAGTCTAAACGCTTACACCATCTTTACTGCTAATTCAGCCTGGGACACCAGAGCCCGCCAGAGCCCCGTGAGCCTGTGCCTTGCTCCACTGGGGTGTCCTGGCCCCCCTTCACTCTGACACACGGGTCTCCTTCCCCTTCGGGGGGTTTCTGGAAAGTCCAGCAGGAAGCCCCCGATGCTGCTCAGCCCGTCTCCCTTCCCTCAAGGGTTTGTCAAGTTGCCTTCTGAAGCACCACTCAGATCTCAGCAGAATCCCCCTGCCCTTCCCCTGGTGTTTTTATTCTCCTTGACACACTGGAGAACGTCAACGTTCTCTGCCAGTGAGGCTCCTTTAAGATTAGCGGCTTTGGACTGGGTTTCTCTGGGGCCTCAGAGGCGGCCGTGAGGGGCCAGAGGCGAGACTGTGCCTCGGTACCTGTGCAGGTTCCACCAATTACGCCTGGAGGGGAGCCCCTGGGCCATGTCCCCGGGCACTACGAGAGTCAGCGCAGTGTCTGTAGGCAGAGGTGGGTGCTGGCGGCCAGCAGTGAGAGGGCGGCTGCCGGGCTCTGCGGGGCAGGGGTGTGAACGCCCCACCTAGCCACCCCAGGTGGGCCCCGGTGTCCTGGCTGGGCCAGAGAGGACTTTGGAAACGCACCCGAGTGCGGGCGAGGGGGAGGAGGCAGGGCTCACCGTCTCAGTGGCAGCCGAGCCGTAGGGAGCAGCGGAGGGAGCTTCTGCTGGCACCGCGGCCCCGGAGCTGCACCGAGCCCGCCAGCCCCGTGGGGTCCCGACAGAGCGGACCCCCAGTCGACAGCACGGAAAACACGACTTTTGTCAGAAGACGCAGGCAGCTGCCGACGGCCAAGACGGCAGAGAGGAGGCACAGCTTCCCCTCGAGTCACCTGCTGATGCGGCTGGGAGAGCGTCCGGGCCCCCGGGCCCAGGGAGACCAGTGCCCGAGGTCAGGCGCCTGGAGGAAGGGGACCAGGATGCCGTGTGCGGCACACTGCGGGGGGGAGCCCAGTGTGCCCAGGGCACCTGCCAGCAGGGACCAAGGCCCGGGGGAGAAATCATCTAGGGGCTTGGAACCAAGAATTACTCCCGGGAGAGCCGTGAGTCCCTGCCTCTCACGTCCCACCTCGTCCTTAAAGCTGCTGAAACCCACCGGAAGCACGGCTCCTCCTGCCAGAGCCTCCTGAGGCTGGCGGCTGTGACCCCACCTTCCTCCCCAGTCGCCAGGACCAGGACCGGCTGCAACCACAACTCAGGAAATAAGGGGCTGGGGCGTCAGCTGGGACTCGCCCGCCACAGAGAAGAGCAGAGGCAGAGAGGCCCCCGGCACCCACGGGCCACGCGGGGAGACCTGACCTCGACGCCCCGCTCCGGGCCGTCCCACGGTGAGGTCGCTGCACGGGGAGACGGCCTGCTCGGCTTGGTGACGGCCACTGGCTTGTCCAGGCCGTAGTCGCTGCCGAGGTCTGTCCATCTGCTCACGTGTGCGGGTGACTGGCTCGGATTCTTCTCGCCTCTGGGCCAATTCTGCTGCTTTCTGGCTTCCTCTTTTTCTCAAAGTCCCTCCTAAAGCAGGTCCGTCTGGCCACTCCCATCCTCACGTCTCCTCGGGGCGTATGCGGCAGGCGGCTGTCTCCTGTGAGCGTCAACTCCTGCCCCGTCCTGCCCCCCCCCCCTTTCCCCTGCCCCCGGACTTGCGGGCCTCGGCCATCCCAGGGCAGGTCCCAGGTGCGAGTGGGGCCGCCGGCCTACAACGGGGTCTGGGTGCAGAGGAGTCCCCAGCCTCACCCCACATGCAAGAAGCTAATTCGCAACTAAACATGTGACGTTCACACCCGTGTGGCCCCAGAGTAACCAAGCATCTCTCGGGACGCGTCTCAGGACACACAGAGCACCGCTTGTAAAGCTTCTAAAAAACTAGTCACTTGTAATTTTGTGAAAGCGTCAACGGCAACCCGATGCCCCGACAGAAGCAGTCTGCTGGCTGGAAACGACGGGAACGTACGCACGTCTAACAGGCCCCACAGGGACACCCCAGCACTGCTCCCGCGGGGACACCGAGACCCTGCGGGCTTCGCTGGGCCCCGCACGCCCGAGCCCCACTGCACACGTGGTGGCCGCGGGTCTCGGGACACCGAGGTTTCGTGCCTGCCACGTTCGGGGACAGGCAGAGTGACAGAAGGCAGAGGTCGGCTCACAGGTCGTAGGGTGGGGGGGTGGACGACACAGGCACCAGGGGACTATCTGGAGTGGAACTTTCTAGACTTTATGGTGATTTACACAAGAGTCAGCATTTGTCAAGAGCCTGAACTATACGCCTTTATCATCTGTGTCAAGAGAACAGAGTTAGAAAGTAAGGACGCACGTTTGCCAGAAGCTCACGGCTGCTGCTGCCCTCGCCGCCTGCTCCTGCCGGGTTCCCGAGTCCGAGCCGCTCTGAGGGCACCCATCCATCCCCAGGGAGCGGCAGCCCAGGGCATCGGCACCTCCTTGGAGGACCGGCCTCACGGGACCCTCCCCGCTCGGGTCGGGCGCATCTGGCTGAGCCGTGCGGCCCGGGGCGGCGTGGGTCTCTGAGGCCGGATTCGCGGCCCCATGTCCGTGAACGGGGCGCGGGCCCAGCAGCCTCCCCACCCCTCCCCCTCCAGTGCCCACTGACAGGGCTGTAATCAGGCCTGATTATTTTCAAGTCACTAAAACAACTTAAAAATGTGCAGCTGCCAGAAGGAACTTTCCCCATTTCTGGCTGGGATGCAGCCGTGACAGCCAGCATCTCGCCGGGAAAGAGGCTGCGCGTGCGGGAAAACCCCAGGCTGTTGGCACTCCATCCGCTCAGAGGTTCTGTGACCTTACTTCTCACAGCCAAGGTGCTAAGTCGCTTTTAGGGATGAGCCCTATCGGAAAACTGCCACAGCCTGGGTAGTGGGAAGTCGGCAGACAACTGGTAAAGCGGTCGGCGGTTTCTCCCCAAGCACATCGGGACTTCCTAGACCCCGGGTCACCCCAGACCCTGCAGCAGAACCAGCCTCTCGGGACGGACGGTGGCCAGCCCCGGCTCAGGCGGAGAGCGTGCCAGCAGTCCAGCCACACTGGAGCCGAACCCGAGTGGAGGCCGGCCACGCTATCCCAGCAGGCGCCCCGGGCCCCGGCCGGCCTTGTACGTGGTCACTCAGGACGTGCCTCGGGGACCGCTGGCTGTGGAGGATGGGGTGGCCGCACAGGGGCCCCCCACCCCTAACTTCCGGGTAAGCAGCCAGAGCCTCGTCCCCCTCCCGCGTGACTTGGGCACAGGTCCCCGGGGGCTGCCGCGGGCCTGTACTCGTCGACGGTCACCACGGCAATTGCCCCAACGCAAACTACGGCATCAAACAGCGCAAGGAGACCAGCTGGCGGTCCCTCGGGTGGGAACCGGGCAGCCCCGGAGGCCGGAATCACAGTGTCCGGAGGCCGGGTTCCACTCAAAGCTCTGGGAAGAACCCGCCTCCGAGATCAGCTGGGGCGTGGACACCCTGATGAGGGAGAGGGGTCCAGACCTGGCACACCCCATGTTTCTCCAAGGGCCACCCACGCTAGGCTGCCTCGTCCCGGGCAGAGCGTGCCACGGTCGAGGTCCTCCGTGAGCACCCCTGCCCTGGGCTCAGGCGCTGCCCCGCCCCCTCCAGGTGGTCCTTGTCATCAGCGGGAACCTGAGCTTCCTGAACTGGCTGACCATGGTGCCCAGCGTCGCCTGCTTCGATGACGCCGCTCTGGGGTTCTTGTTCCCCTCCGGGCCTGGGGGCCTCAAGGACCGAGTCCGGAAGATGCAGGAAGAGGCGGCCCGAGGGGCCCGGCTCACCCTAAGATATGGTGAGTGGACACCCCCGCCGTGGACAGAAGCCCTTCGTCCCCAGGATGGGAACAACCAGCCCATCAGAGAGGGTCCACATCAGCCTCAGAGAGCGTCCTGGCTCGGGTGTCGGGGCTGCGCCAGGCGCCCCTCCCTGGCGGGCACCTGGCCTAGAGTGAGGCTCACCCCACCATCCCCCTCCCTGCCCCCCCCCCAGGCTGTGTGGTGCGGCAGGCAGTGCACGTGGCACTAGGCATCCTGGTGGCCTGGCTCAGTGTCCCCGTGGTCCTCAACCTGCTGAGTCCCACGCAGGTCATGAACACCTCCTTCAACTCTCTGAGGATCGTCAACACATACGGCGCCTTCGGAAGGTACGTGCGAGGTCTCTCCTCACCCCGTCCGCTGTGTGCGCCCGTGAGACCCAAGGTCCCTCACGGAGACCCACCCCAACCTTCCAAGGGGGCAGCCTCGGTCTAGGGCAGGGTCGTGGGGAGGTGGGTGGGAACCGGGCAGCCCCGGAGGCCGGAACCGCCGTGTCTGGAGGCCGGGTTCCACTCAAAGCTCTGGGAAGAACCTGCCTCCAAGATCAGCTGGGGCGTGGACACCCCAGTCTCAGCCGGGTCTGCTCAGGAGAGAAGCCACGGTGCAGAGGCACAGCAGCCGCCACCGTCGTGCGCCCAAAGCCCCCTGCCTCGGTCTCCCCACAGCATCACCAAGGAGCGCACGGAGGTCATCCTGCAGGGCACGGCCAGCCCCAACGCCAGCGCGCCGGACGCTGTGTGGGAGGACTATGGGTTCAAGTGCAAGCCGGGTGACCCGGGGCGGCGGCCGTGCCTCATCTCTCCGTACCACTACCGCCTGGACTGGCTCATGTGGTTCGCGGCCTTCCAGGTAAGGGCCTCTCCGCTGCGCTCCCAAGGCCACGACGCCCTTAGTGGGGGTGAGCCCTTGCCTCACACGGCCCCCCTGGGAGAGGACGCGGCCGAGAAAGCCAGCGTCAGGGTGTCAGCGGGGGCCTCGTTCACTCAAAGACAGCCTCAGGAAGACGCCTCACACGAGACCCCGGGGCCGGCAGGTGACAACACTGACAGGCCCGTGCCCGCTCCATCCGAGGACAGGACAGTATGGCGGGAGCTGGGCCCTGAGAGGAACGGTCCACGGGCACCTGCCCCACGGCCAAGAGCAGGGAGTGAGCGGCCCCTCCAGAGAGGAACCCAGACGGAGAAAGTGGGAGGGTGGGCCTGGCCCCCAGGAGAGACTAACCCTGACCACACTTGGGGGGGGGGAGGTGAGGAAGCAGCAAGCTGAGGGCCCCAGGGACCACGGCTTAACTGTTCTGGCCCATCCAGGGGGCCCCCCACGTGCCCGGCTCTGTGCCCACAGCCAGCACCCCACTCCTTTCTCACCCCCAGACCTACGAGCACAACGAGTGGATCATTCACCTGGCAGGCAAGCTCCTGGCCAACGACAGGGAGGCTCTGTCCCTACTGGCCTTCAACCCTTTCAAGGACAGGGCCCCCCCCAGGTAAGAACCCTTTCCTGGACAGCCCAGCGTGCCCTCAGCGCTGCTCCTACAAATGCGGGCACCCCCGGCCATGCCCCAAACACCCGAAAACATGCCTGAGTGCCAAGGTCCCCACGCTCTGGACCCCCCACCTTGATCGGCACTGCTCGCCTGCGCCAGAGGGCAGGATGTGGCACCGAGTGTCGAGCCCTTCCTTTTCCGGGGGTCACCTGCCCCCCCACCCCACCCCCGCAGCCTCTCCTTCCAAGGAGCAGCCGCTCTGCAGGCAAGGGGCCAGGCTGCCCGACACGAGTCTTCCCTTGCAGGTGGGTCCGGGGAGAGCACTACAGGTACAAGTTCAGCCGCCTGGGGGGCCGGCATGCTGCGGCAGGCAGGTGGTGGGTCCGGAAGAGGATCGGCCCCTACTTCCCCCCACTCAGCCTGCGAGACCTGGAGGGCTACTTCCAGTCCCGAGACTGGCCGCTCCCGGAGCTGGAGTAGAGGCGGTCCCGGGCCAGTGCGCGGAGGAATAAAGCAGGAAGGCCCGGCTACCTGGGTGAGGTCTCGTGCGCCCGGGGAACCGCCACCCACTCCCACAGAGGAGGGGGGTCCCAGGGCGACTCGTGCTGGCCTCCAGAGTCCGTCCCTGGGCCGCCACGTCCTCTTCCTTACAGATGGAGTTCACTGCGGAGAGCCAGCCCCCGGTCCCTTTGCCGGTCACCGGTACCGCCCTGACCCCACCGTGTCCACCAGCACCAGGGCGCTGGGCCCACACAAGCCCCCGGCCCTGGGGCACCCAAACCCCATCACGTGCCTGGCGGGGCCACAGGGAAGCTGCCACTCCCGACCTGTGCTCTTAGCAGCCCCTGGTGCTGCCCCCACGCCCGGGAGGTGCCCGGGAGAGGGAGACGCCACGGCTCCCGCCCGCCCCCTCCTCAGAACCTGCACGCCTCCCCCTCCCCCAGCTCCAGGGTCCAGAGGCACAGACAGAAGCCCTTTGTTCCTCCCTAGGCGAGCCCCCTCCCACCCCCCCCCCCGGCCCGTGAGTGACCGTGGAGCCTCCTGCTCCCTGACCCCCGCCCTGGGAGTGCCCACGGCGGCAATTCCGAGGACTGACGGGCGCAAGTTAAACTACGTGGATTATTCCTTGCCAGGCGTCCTTCTGGGGGTCTCTGCCACGTGTCGTGGACTGAGGCCCCACATCGTTACTGCCTGATATTAGCTGGGAGCAGACACGACTCCCACCCCATGGCGGCGCCCCTGCCGATCAGGTGGCCCGACTCCCTGCCCTAGCTGCCCCTCCCCCTCCCCGCACCCGTCAGGAGCACCTGGCCACCCCAGGGAGGGTCCCGGCGGGAACGAGGTGCTTCAGGCAGGAGGCCCGGCCGAGGGGGGCACAAGCGCGGGTCTGTGTGGAGGGCCCCCCACACACACAGCCCGCCGGGGGGGGGGGGGGGGGGGCGGCCAGCCGGTCCAGGTGCCAACAGAGAGGCCGTGTTCCTGCTCGCGGGGACACAGGCTCCCTGTGTCTGGCTCAGGACAGACGCGGCCTCAGACGAAGAGCCTGGAGCCAGCGAGTCTGCCCGCGGCGGCCGCACGGAGCTGCCCACCAGCCCGCCGTGGCCTGGGCAGCCCTTCCTAGGGGGCTGTCCCGGGAGCTCTGCCGCTGGGCGGGGGCACGGGGCGGGCGGGCGGCCTGGGGAGACTCCGCCGCCAGAACCACCGCAGGCCCCTGGCAGCTCTCGTTCCGTACCCTGGGCTCACCACACCCCTGCCCGTGGGCGCCACGCCAGGCCTCCTCCACCTCTCCCAGGACAGCCTCCAACGGCACGATGCTTAGGCCTTCGGGGCACACCGGCCCTCGGACAAGACAAACATCCGCTCGCCCAGAGGGCCGCTGCAAGGGACACACGACATCTCCCACGGCCCGTAACCTCCCAGAGGCCCAGGGTGCCCCAGCCTCCACCTTCAGAGCCTGTCCCGAGGCCCATCATCTCCCTCCTGAGACCCCACCCCTCCTCCACTCGAAATCCTCCCGTGGCCCCAGCCTCACTGAGCACAAGCCTGGGGTCGCGCCGTGGCCCCCGTTCCTCACGCCCACCGGTGCCGGACCGCAGGGCCTTTGCTCTGGCAGCTCCCGTGCCGGCTCCACACAGCCCACCCCCCTTGAGGGCCACCTCACCCTGCCTTCGCCGGACCCCAAGCCGCTCCTCTCAGGGCCGAGCGACACCGATACGGGCCTGCTGGATAAACTGTCCGCCTGACAAAGTTGAAAGGTCCCAAATCCGCATCTACTCAGCCTGACCCTGTGGTCTCTGGGAAGCTGTTTCTTGGTCAACCCAAGAGAAACTTCAGGGGCTGGGGCTCGGGGACACATGGGGACATTAGCTCACCCTGCCTGGGTGGTGCAGGTGGACCGGGTGCCTCCTCTACCCACCCCCGGCTCCACCGTAGAAAAATCGTCTCCCGGGGGCGGGGGCGGGGGCGGGGCTCTCTCCTCACTGGGAACAAACAGACGCGGAGGTCAGGCTCAGGTCAACGCTAGGCTAGATATGCTGCCCGCACCTCCTGGGGCACAAGGCTCGAGGGAAGGGCCTGGCCCCAGGGAGCCGAGCCCGCCCAAGCCAGCGACAGACCGACGACCGTGTGCGGGGCCAGGAGCAGGGGAACCTTCCCTTTCCGAGAGGGTTTTCGCTCGGCAGCGGTGACGTGTGAAGGTCAAGCGGGGCTCCTCTCTTACCTCGCTCGGACCACAGACCTGCGGGCGCAGGAGTTCCGGGCCCTGCCCGCCACTGCAGGCCTCCTGCATCTGCACGGGGAAGGCCCCCGTGCTCTGCCCCCGGGGCCGCCGGGTTGCGTCTGCACAGGGTCCGCGCACTTCAGGCCCCGTGGCTCTGCGGGCGGACACAGTGACAAAGTCGAGAAGGGCGCAGATTCCTAAAACCTGCCGGGTGGGCCCGGGCAGCCTGAGTGGCCGTTAGCCATCACTGTTCCGCTCAGCTGCTTTTGCGATCACTCACGGGTCACCAGCCTCTGCCGTCTGTGGGGTGACGGCCCTTCCCTGCTCCCGAGGCTCATCTGGGGCTGGTCTTTCTTACCGCCTTCTCAGTCTCGCAGCACCGGCCCTGGGTTTTCCAGCAAGCGTCCCCCGGCCCTAGCGCACAGACACTCGTTCTTCCTCCCTGCCACCTTGCGGGGGTTCCATCGGTGCCATCTTGGACTGAAAACTTCACTTCTTTCTATTCCTCCTTCTGACCTCGAGGAAATGGGGCCAAGGGCCCCATGGCTCAGCTGGACACTGTGGGCCTGGTCTGTGGATTCTAGAACTGCTGCCTTTCCCTTCAACGCATCCAAAGACAGAGGTGGGGATTTTAGTTTCCAGAAAAAAGGACTTGGGGCTACCTTTTGACTGTCTTCTATTTTACCCCATGCGTTCGCCACCCCCAAGACCCCCCTCCACCTCAGGCCCCCGCATCCTTAGGACCGACGTCCCTCTGGGAAGGACACCCTCGCCAGACGTGAAGTGGCTGCTTGCCTCCCTCGGCCGACAAGTCCCCTTGCTCCGCAGCACAACACCCTGGGCCCTGGGCCGCTCCCCAAGTCGACCTCCCTGCCCTGTACCCTCAGGGCATAAAGATGCCTTTGTCCTCAGGGAACTGGTTCCAAAGCCACTGAGTAAAGCAAACTGACCTTTAAAACTCCTAAAGTAATCCATGAAATCGACAAACCTTTAGTTTAAAAAAAAAAAAAAAAAAAAAAAAAAAGATGCAGAGAACTAAAATCAGAAAAAAGAGATCGGGAGCATTACTACTGACCTTAAGTAAAAAGAACTTTAGGAGTACTAAGAGCAGTATGCCGACAAATGAGATCGCGTCGACGAAACAGACAAAATCCTAGAGACGCACCGACTACCAAAAGTGACTCAGGAAAAAACAAAGCTGTAAAAGATCTATCACAAGAGACTGCATCAGTAATCAAAAACCTCCCAGTAAATAAAAACACTGGACCAATGGCTTCACTGCTGAATTCTGCCAAGAATTTAAAAGAGCGTTAACACCGATTCTTCCCAAACTCTTCCAAAAAACTCAGAAAAGGGAACACTTCCTAAGTCCTCTCGTGAAGCCAGTTTTACTTGGTAACAAAGCCAAAAACACCAGTATCCCTTAAACATACAGACCGGAAAGTCCTCAACAAAATACCAGCAAAATAACAGCATGACCAGAGAGGATTCCATGCCACGGCCAAGTGGGATTCTGCCCCAGGAGTGCCAGAGTGGCTCAACTTCAGAAAATCCGTCACCGCGGTACGCGCATCCGCATCGACAGAACGCGGCGGGTGGGGCACGCGCAGTCCTCTCAGCAGATGCAGGAAAAGCATCTGACAAAATCCAGCCGCCTGTCGGGATAAGAGCCGCTCAGAAAACTTCCTCAACATAATTCAAGGTGGCCAGCCACAGCCCACAGCCCACGTCATTCTCAGTAACGAAAGACTGAAAGCTTTCCCCCCAAGATCAGAGCTGAAACCAGAATGTCCGCGGTCACCGGAGCCACCCAGCCCTGCACTCGAATTCCAGCGAGGGCAGTTAGTTGAGGAAAACTGAAGTATAACCACCTCTATTCACAAATGACATGATCCCACAGACAGAAAATTCCGAAGATCCACAAAAACAAACACAACAACCCCACGCCACACGGGAGCTAATACACTAACTCAGCAACCCGCAGGGTGCAAGACCGACACGCAGAAATCAGATGCGCTGCTACACACCGGCAATGAGCAATTTGGCAAAGAAACCAAGGCAACAGTTGCATTTACGAGTGCAGCCAAAAGACAAAATACCTACCAAAAAAACGTAACCAAGGAAGCGAACGACCTACATGCTGAACACTACATCACACTGCTGGAAAACATTCTAAAGACCTAAGTCGGTGAGAAGCATGCCCCTCCACCAACCGTGCGGCTGGAGCGTCAAGAGGACAGTACTACCCAAAGTATCTAAAGACACAGTGAAATCTCTATCGAAATTCCGCTGGAGAAATGGAAAAGCCAATGCTCAAATTCACATGGAACTGCACAGGGCCCCAAATAACAAAACAATCTTAAAAAGTTGGAGGACTCACAGTTCCTGATATGAAAACTTACTCCAAAGCTACAGCTATCAAAACGGTGTGGTCCTGGGGGCGCCTGGGTGGCGCAGTCGGTTAAGCGTCCGACTTCAGCCAGGTCACGATCTCGCCGTCCGTGAGTTCGAGCCCCGCGTCAGGCTCTGGGCTGATGGCTCGGAGCCTGGAGCCTGTTTCCGATTCTGTGTCTCCCACTCTCTCTGCCCCTCCCCCGTTCATGCTCTGTCTCTCTCTGTCCCAAAAATAAATAAAAAACGTTGAAAAAAAAAAAAAAAAAAAAAAACGGTGTGGTCCTGGCATAGCGACAGACACGCGGACCAGAATAGAACGGAGAGCTAACAGACCCTCACACATATGGTCAAGTGATTTTAGACAAGGGTGCCAAGGCCGCTCAGGGAGAGGGCAGTCTTTTCAACAAATGGTGCTGCGAAAGCAGGATCTAAGCACTAAATGATGAAGTTGGGCCCTTACCCCACACCATATTCAAAAATTAACTCCAAATGGATGAAAGAGCGGCAACTATTAAAAGTCCCAGAAAAAAAAAAATAGATTTACCAATGGATCCTTAGATGGGATGCCAACAGCAGAAGCAACAAAAGGAAAACCAGATAAATTGGACACCATCAAAATTTTAAACTTTCGTGCCTCTAAGAACGTTATCGGCAAAGTGAAAAGACAACCCACACAGTGGGAGAAAATATTTGCAAGTCATAGATCTGATAAAAGTCTAGTATCCAGGATAAATAGAGAACTCTTACAGCTAAACCACAAAAAAGACAAACCAATTCAAAAGGACTTGATTAGCCATTTCTCCAAGAAAGGCACACAACTGGCCAAAAAGCACATGAAAAGATCCTCGACATCCTCAGTCGCTGGGAAATGCACATGAAAACCACAACGGGATATTACTTCACACCCACTATAATGGCTCTGATTTTTTTTTTTTTAATAAACATGACAAGTATTGGCAAGGATGTGGAGAAATTGGCGACAAAACTTTATTCCTTGTCCCATTGTGCAGAGAGACCACATTTTGTTCATGTGTCACCAACAGACGATTTGTCTCCTGCTACAATGTGGAAAACCTTAAAAGTATTGTGCTCCGTGAAATAAGCCAGACACAAAAGGTCACCCATTACGTGGCTCTATTTATATGAAATATCCTCAATAGGTAAGTCTGTAGAGACCGAAAGACTAGTGATCGCTAGAAGCTGGAGCGAGGGGAGAATAAAGAGTGACAGCATCGTGGGTTCCTCTTGACGGGATGAAGCAGTTGGGGACTAGATGGAGGCGGTGGGTCCACAACACTATGATATACATACTCAGTGCCACCACGTGTTCCCTATAAAATGGTTAACTGTGGTAATGCCGTCTTCACCTTAAGTTTTCAAAATAAAACAAAAGCGAAGAAAGGCCTCCTAAGCGTCCCAAGACCCTGGACCTCCCTGTCTCCGGCGTCCAGAGACCTCACACTGCCACGATCGAGTGGGAACGCAGGGAGAGCCAGCAGATAAAGCGGCCATCCCTTCGGTGTTAAGTGCATAGGGCTAGATTCCCTTAAGGCCAGGACATAAGGTGGTACTTAGCCAGTGGGATAGAAAGCGGGTGTGCAGAGACAGTGTATGACCGCACACGAACTTTCTTCTAACTGAAGGTCTAGGAAGGACAGTTACAGGTACACAAGTACCAATCAGTCGTGGGAAATTTGAGCAGACGGAAGGGCAGCCAAGGTTACATTATGTTGGTGAGGCATAAGCCTTGGCCATCCGGATGGCTTCTGCCGAGGCTTCCGCCCTGTGGTTACCTGCTGTCAGCTCAGCACGCAGCATGGATGGGGTTACGCCCCACCTCCTCAGGTGTGTGGTCACCTCGCTCCACTGGGACTGACCTGGCTGGGTTGGCAGCAGCCTCCAGGCTGGGTGGCTCATTGTTGGGGATCCATATGTGCCCACGTGTTTCTACATAGTCCAAACTGTTACAGCTTCATAATCCTGGCACCTGGTGGTTTCAGCCCCCCAATTCTCAAAACTGCCTATCACTATTGGCCCAGTGCTCAAAACAAGCTAAAGTTCCTTATTCTAATAGTTCACGTGCAAACAGTGGACAGTGTCGTTTCTTCCCTTCCCGCCCTCGTTCCTTTCTTATCTTGTGCTGGCATCCAGGTTGAGGCCCACCATCTCCCTTAGGACCTCATCTTTTTCTTAGCCTAGAAGCTGTCCGTTTAAAAATCTCACTATGGTGAGCTAATCTACTACCCTTTACAAATACTAGGTAAAATATAAACAAACTTGATATGTGAACTCACAAAAAGAAAAGTGGAAAAATCTGACCCAAGAAGAGAAGCCAAAAAGCCAGAATGGTGCACCCCAGGCTGCAGGGAAGAGGCACCTTGTCCTGACAACGTGGGGACTCCCAACAAAGACCTTTGCATCAAACTAGAACCTTTTCAGGGCCAAACATATGAGAACAAAACCAATGGAACCCAATCTGGTTCTTTGAAAATACCAGTGAGATGGATAAACCTCTAGCTACAACGATCAAGAGAAAAAGAGAGAAAAGACAAATTATCTATATCAAGAAAGAAAGCAGGGTCATCACTACAGATCCAACAAACACTGAAAGGGTATTAACATTATCAACTTTATTCTGCATTAGAATACTAGATGAAATTTTTTAAAATCCCTGAAAAGACATAATTTACTAAAACTGAGTCACAAAGAAAGAGAAAACCCAAACAGTCTCATAACAATTGAAGGAAATGAATTTGTGATTTAAAACCTCACACAGAAAATTTCAGGCTGAGATGACTTGACTGGTGTATTCTATCCGACATTTAATGAAAAAATGACATCATCCTGCACAAACCCTCATACGCTGCTGGTCAGAGTATAAAAAAGGTACAACTGCTCTGGAAACATCTGGCATTTCTGAAAACACTGAGCATAATCTACCATACAACCCAGCCATTCTAAGTATCTACGCAAGAAAAATGAGAAGACAGACTTGTGAGCCATGCTTTTAGCAGGTTTATTCAGACCAGCCAAATACTGGGAAACAGCCCAGGGGTCCACCAGCAGAAGAGTAGATGAGCCCATTGTGCTCTATCCACACACAAACAGTCCTTAGCAATTAGTAGATCATATTATTGACACACATCACCACACATCTGAACGTCAAAAACATGCTCAACTAATGAATCCAGAGACAGGAAAATATACACCCTATGATTCCATTTATACGGAACTCTTGAGGAGGAAGGAAGTCTCAACTGTGGTGATGGAAAACAGGTCAGTGGATACCCGGGGCCACGATGGGCAGGGGCTGACAGAAGAGCAGAACAAGGGAGTTTGCGGGGAGCTAGAAACATTCCAGGTCTCAACTGCGTGGCAGGTAACGTGGCATCTGCCAAAACCCATCAAGCTGTACGCTTAAAGGAGACGCAATTTATGGAAACTGCAATAGACCCTCCAAACAAAGACCTGATTTGTAGTGTTTTTGTTTTTTTTTTTAATTTCCATGATCTAAATACACTGCGTCTGATTTCGGCACGGAAGTGGAGAGGGATACACACAGTCGGCTCTCGTGTGGCGGTATAAGCCGGCTATCACCTGTACCTCAATCAAGTTGATTTTGAAAACAAAAGATGACAAAGAAACCCCAAAATATCCCTACACCAGGCTACGCTAAGTAACACTGGCAATGCCAAGTAGACAAAGGCACAGAGCACTCACAACACTGGCTCACCTGGGACTCAACAGATGCACGGACAAGTACCTTCGAGTAGGCCTGCGCTGGAGGTCACCAGCACTGTTCCTAAGAGACAAAAACTGCCAGGTCAGCGCCAAGAGAAGAACGGACAAACGGGCGTTCGTGGAATACTTCACTGCGGCAAAGAGCACCGACAATCTAGAACCCCTGGCAGACGGGGTGAATGTCACAGGCACGCTGCTGAGCCAGGGGGCCTGAAGCACCGTGGCAAAGGCCGCACGACCGAGCCACAGGTGTGAAGGATGACACTGGGGGCCACACAGGGCCAGGCGTACGGTGGGGGTGACACAGAGGTCTAGCAGTGTTCTAGCTCTTGGCCGGATGGCAGTTACGCTGACATTCGGTTTGTAGAAGTTTCCTGAGTGCACACATTTTGTGGGCTTTTTCTGTGTGTTCCGATTCACAACTAAAATATTCTAAACACAAAAACCTATGTTTCCAGTGTCAAGGGGGAGAGCCTACTTTATTTCCGGTATTTTATTATCAAGAACCCTACACTGTTGTCCTTTCACAGGCACACACAAGCAAGCGTAAGCACAACGGATGTCCGCTCCCCTCCCGAGTCCTGATGCACCTCTGCCCCATCCTCTCGTGTCTCGACTGCGCTCCTCCCCTGCTTGTTGCCACCCCTCCCCACCCGCCGTTTTTCACTCTTTGCAAGTGTTTCCGTCCTCTTTTTAAGCTGCCAGGGTACCTGTTCTGGCCCAGGCGGGGACCGGCAAAGCCCCGCACGCCCCTTTTCTCCATGCAGGGCATCAGGGTGGTGACGTGGCTCTCCCACGAGCGTGAACTAAGTTCGCCTAACGCCCGAGGGACACGTGCGAGCCTGACAAAGCTTGCCACCACGGAGAAGATGGACAGGCCCCCGTTCCCGCCCACGGCTCCCTGCAAAGACACCTTGGCTTGAGGCGAAAAGCCAAGGAAGCTGTGACGGGCAAGGCCAACGAGACGAGATGATGCCTCCTGTCGAGGAGCAAACGGTGCCTTTGTCCTCGGGGAGGGTCGCCGGCAGTCACCTCCTCCTTGCGCTGGCTCTGGCGGGCGCTGCACCTGGGCCGTGGAGGGCACTCGGCGCCAGCCCTGCAGCTGGGGCCTTTCTGTGGTGGGCACACATTTGCATCTCAATAACCCCTGATTAATATTTAAGGAGCCAGCTGTCTGTGCCACATGGAAAAAGGGGGGAAAAAAACCCGCCTTGTTCCTTTAAGGGGTGGGCCCAAGACCCTTCATCAAGTGGCCTTCATCTCCCCACCGGGTCTTCACATTCACACGATTCTTCTCCACGAGAAAATACGAAGCGCCATTAGCGAGCTATCAGGGGCCGACTGTGTCCCCATCAATGCCCCTCAGTCCATTGTGGCCGCCGTGCAGCTGCAGGGCTGGCGCGGCAAGCTGCCGGGCTGGGCCCCGTCCCTCTGTCTGTCCGTTGTCATCGGGCACTGCGTCCAGCGTGGCCTGTCACTGCCCCATCCAACGGAAGTGGACAGCATGTTCGGAGCTCAGACCCCGACGTGGGGGCTGAACCAGCCAGCGCCCCCGCCCATCACCATCCCCCGACGCCTGCACAGCCGCTGGTGCAGAGAGCCCTCCCCTCGCTGGCCACCGCCCCAGGCCGGGTCCTGGCTCACAAGTCTGCCCAAGAAGCCTCCACTGTGGGTCTCCAGGCAGGTGTCAGTTGCAGCGGGTTAAACAGCGTCCCTCAAAAGGCATGTCCTCCCAGAACCTCAGGACATGACTGTCTTTGGAAAGAGGATCTTTGCAAATACAATTAGCTAAGAGGAGGTCACGCTAGAACACGGTGGGCCTTGAATCCAATGTGTGGTGTCCCTGTAGTAAGAAGAGACACGGGGAGAAGACCAGGGGACCCCAAACCTGCGGCCCCCAGTGTCCCACACACTCTGCGGCAGTGCAGGTAATGACTCTGGGCCCGGAGTGGCCGCTCACAGCCACCCTCCTCGCCAACCTGGTGGCAGGGGCCAGTTGCCTCCTGGACAGCAGCCCCACCGAGAAGGTCGGGGGGTGGAGGGCGGTGGGGCCAACGGTGGCCTGGGACCGCCCTCCCAAGCCCTGTCTGGCCCCTTGATCTCCACTCCGTGTGAGTCCCGGGCCCTCTCCAAGCCCTGAGCACCGAGCTAGGAACCACCCAGGGCCCCTCACCCCCACGCAGGGGGGCCTTTTGCCCTCAATACACAGGAACCCCTGGATCACCGAGTTCCTGGGGGGCTCTGCTGGGCATGCACGGGGGCCTCCACCTGGGGGAGGGGACAGTCCCAGGCCCTGCTTCTTCTCCCACCCCCCCCACCCGAGGGCCGGTCCAGAGGAAGCCACTCGTCCTCAGAGCTCATCATCAAATTCTTCCCCAGACAGCATGGCCAGGTCCCCCAGACCTGGGGCCTCTGGCTCCTGCCCACCCAGCACCTGCCCTCCCTCACGGCCGGTCCAGGCTAGGGGCCACCGAGATCGTTGGGTTGACTCGACAGTCAGTCCCCTTCCCCAGAGGGAAGGCCACAAGGACAGGCTCTGCACGCGCGCCTGCCTAGGAGGGGCCCTGCCCACCCCACCCCCAAACACCGTTCCCTCCCCATGATTCACGTGGGTCCCTGATCTGAAACTCAGCACCTTCCATCTCCCACCCCGACCCGGGGTCCCAGGCGAGGCCAACGTGTGAGGAGCAGAGGAACTCACCTCACCTGATCTTTTCCCTGCCCCTGGGGGCCAGGTGAGTTTGGAGGTTTACAGGCAGGGCTGGGGCAGCCCCAACGTCACTGGCACTCGGGGTTTCTGCAAGGGACAGACAGAGGACAGGCTAGACCAGCGGAAGTTTCTTGCCAAACCTCCGATAAAACGTCTGGTCTCCAAGTGTGGGATTTGGAGCTGCAGGTCGGGGCGGTGGGCGGGCCTCCTGGGTCATGGATTTCCCTGAGGAGAGACCCCCCTGCTCCCCGTTCCCCAGGGAGAGAAAGTGCGGAACGCCTGGAGATGGCCCACGCACACACACGTGCACTCACGAGCAGGCAGGGGCACGTTCGACAGCACACACTAATATCACGATGTCATACACCGTGTGAGCAGCTAGATATTCCAGACCTAGGAATGAGCACCCAGACCTGACCTTCCGCCCTGTGGGCCCACAGGCTGCAGCCCGCCAGACCGAGGGCATCTACCCCAAGGGACAGCCTCCAAGCAGGAGCCACCTGCCGGAGGTATCAGCTGCCTTTTCCTTCTACAGCAAGGAACATAAGCTCCAGGCTTCGAAACGCCAAGGAAGGAACTCTCTCCGGGTTCCAATGCCCCTTCGAAAGGAAGGTCCAACACCCCAGGGGCGGGGACATCCGAGGCCAGCCCAGAGCCCACACGGTCTTGCTGACCGTCCCTGTGCCCCCACAGGATGCCCAGGAGGGTGGTGTCCGCTGCCTCTCAGGAGCCAGGAAGGTGCCAGGAGGACACAGTCTGCTGGGCCCGGCCCCCTGCCCAATCTGCAGCTGCGCTGACTGGCCCCACACAGGGCAGCTGTGAGCAATGAGCCCACCGCACACAGCCCCCCGGGCTCATTCCACACTCACTCTTCTTGCAAGATCTTGCTGGGGGGACACCTCCTTTCATCCCTAAGCGCTGACGTTGGGGAAGAGCAGCGAAGCACAGAGGGCCTCCAGGTGGAGGCCGCAGCTCTGGAAGCCTCCAGGCAGCTCTGCCCCCTGACCCCACAGAGACACCACACAGTAGTCCTCCCTTCCCAAGTCCCCAGCGCCAGGGGAGGGCACTCAGGAGGGCTCCCTGCCTTCTCGGGGTCGGTTCTCCCCTAGCCCAGCCACGCCCGAATGGCCGGGGCAAGACAGCTGCCGGTGCAGGAGGGACAGCCACATGCAACACAGAAGATGACAGGTCCCCGGACTCAGTGGGACACACCTTTTTAGGACTGGGGTCTCTGGCTCGGGTTCCAAGAGCAGCTCGGCTCTGGAGCAAGATCTAAACGAGGGTGGTCTCCCAGAACAGGCTGGCGGGGAGGCGGGAGGGTGAGAAAGCCCGGCAACAGGGGCACAGAGTAAACGCGGCCCCCAATGGGCAAGGGGCAAGTCCCATCCCTAGGGATAGGACCTTACTTAGGATCTTTGCTGTTGTGATTAAAGGTCTCAAGAGGAGATCGTCTTGGCTTACTGGGACAGATCCTGAATCCAGTGACAACCATCCTTACAAGAGACAGAGAGGAGAGACCACATGAATACAGAGGCAGAGCCTGGAGGGATGCGGCCACAACCGAAGGGATGCCAGGAGCCCCCAGAGGCAGGAAGGAGCCTCCTCTGGAGCCTCTGGAGAGAGCACGACCCCACGAGGGTCTTCATCTCAAACTCCGGCCTCCAGGACTCTGACGAAACAAGCTCCTGGTGTCCTCAGCTGCCTAGTTCGTGGTAAATAGTTCCAGCAGCCTCAGGACACAGCACAGCCACCATCCCAGCCGTGATGTGGGCGCAACAGGGCAGCCCCATCGGCCCACGCTTCCTCTAACTGCTCTGGTCAGCCCTGGGGGAACAGCTGCCCCTCAGCCTTGTCGGGACTCACCCTTGACCTTGGGCTACACCTGAGCTACCGAAAGCGAGAAGCAGAAACTTTGATAACTTAGATGCAACGGGTCAATCCCTCAAATCCACAAAACGCCAAGCTCATCCACATGTTACTAGATATTCAACAATATATAACTGATAAAGACATTCGATTTGCAGTTAAAATATAAACGTCCAGGTCCAAGTGGTTTAACTGGTGAATTCTGCCAAACATTTAAAGAAAAAACACCAATTCTACCCAATCTCTTCTAGAAAGTACAAAACAAGGGAACACTTCCCAATTCATTTTATCAGGCCAGCATTACCAAAACCAAACCCAGGAAAGACAACACAAAAAAACCACAGACCGACATATCTCACGAACGTAGAAAAGTCCTTAACAGCATACCAGCCAGTGCACCAGCTGTAGACACGTAAACGCAGAATCACGTGCCGTGACCAAGTGGGGTTCACCGCAGAAACGCCAAGAGCAGTTTGAAAATGGAAAATCAAGGCACCTGGGTGGCTCCGTCGGTCGAGCCTCCGACTTCGGTTAAGCGTCCGACTTCGGCTCAGGTCATGATCTCACGGTTCCTGGGTTGGAGCCCCGCGTCGGGCTCTGGGCTGACGGCTCGAAGCCTGGAGCCTGCTTCCGATTCTGTGTCTCCCTCTCTCTCTGCCCCTCCCCACTTGCACTCTGGTCTGTCTGTCTCTCTCAAAAGTAAACGTTATCAAAAACAATGGAAAATCAATGAAAAGACTAAGAAAAAAACACAATCGATAGATGCGGAAAGAATACTAGGCAAAATCCAACATGTATTCGTGACCAAAAACAATTTGTTTTACCTCTCAGCAAATCAGAAACAAAGCGGAACCTCCTCGGCCTACTGATGAGCTCTACCCCACCACGGCTGCGGTGCCTCCCAGCAGCTTGGGCACAAGACAAGGACGCCTGTCCCGCCACCACCCTTCAGAGCCACGCACGGAGGGAAGGGGGAGAGAAGAATTACACTGAGTGAAAGAAACCAGACACATGAGGCCACGTACAGACCGGCCGCACTTCACGTGCAGTTTTGGGACAGGTGGGGCCCTTCTGGACAGATGGACAGACCTGAGGGAGCACAAGGAGCTTCCAGGGCAATGGTGGGGGCAGGGGCATGGGTTTCCGACGGGCCCTTTTGTCGGAACCCACAAGCCGTGTGCGGTCACACTCTGTTTCACACACGGAAGCGTGGGGGACCTCGGCGCGGCTGTGGCCCTCCATCTCATCGGTATGGAAGCCACGGCCCAGGTCCCTCTAAGCCCCCTGAGGATGCCCACACTGTAGCCCAGCCCCTCACCTTAACTCAATTCCATCTGTAAAGACTCTGTCTCCAAACAAGGCCACGTTCAGAGGAACTAGGGACACACCTTCGGGGGGGCACCATCCAGCCCGCCCCCAGGAAGGCACTGCCAGCCTCCACACACTCATGCAGCCTGGTGTGCGCCTCCCAGGCCAGTCCCTGGCAACCCCGCTCCCCCTTCGCAGCCTTCGGTGACGGCCCACGTGGGGGGCTGACACACGCCAGAGGGGAAGGGCCTCTGACCCTCACAGATCTCCTGGTGGGCCCCCCTCCTACCCCAAGTTTGGTAACATGCTGGATCCGGTGTCAGCCTGGGTGAGGCCTGCCCCACACTGCCCTCCTGGCAGCTCTCGGCTTGAGGAGCCCCAGAGGGACGTCCCCACATGAGCATGACTTGTGAGGCCCATCGGCGATGACAGCTAGAGGCAGGAAGGAAGCTGGTGCATGCCTCCCCGGCTTATGGCCGAAAGGACCTGGGCCGCATGCCTCCCCACGAGTCCCTCCACCAAAACTCTGACGCTTCGAGGTGACTCTGGTCTCTGAGAAGGCGAGAATGGGACCAGACCTTGCCCCTCCCCCACAGGCCTGCCAGGCTCTGGGCGGGGCCTCCCCGGGGACTGGCGCCCAGGCCTGCAGGCGTCCCCCTGCGGCTCCCAGCTCCCAGCTGACAACCCTACAGGCTTCGGAGGAGCCGCCTGGGCTCCTCTGCCGGAAGTTACATTAGGAATTTCATCTCTCCCTTACAGACCTGTTCAGAGTGCCTATTTCTGCTTGACACAGTTTTGGTGGTTTCTGTCTTTCCAGGAATCTATACATCTGATCTGGTGACGGTCAGTATGCGGTTTTCACCACACCCCCTTGTGACCTCCTCTAAGTCGGCGTAAGGCCTGAGGGCAGCCTGGCCTCATTCCCAACTTACAGCAAAGAGGTCAGGAAGTCGTCCGTCCCCCACAGTGCTGTGCATCTGTGCTGCACACTCTCTTTCAAGTTCAAGAAATGACGTGCCATATTCCTAATTTTCTGAGGGTTTTTATCATAAACTGGGGTGGAAAATTAAATACTTTTCAGCATCAACTCATAAATAAGTAGTACCGATTCTCAGATATAAAATTATATTACTAAATTCCTAATAATGATGCACATGTTTATAAATGCCTATCTCTAGGATACAAATATCTATAAATGTAAATAAAATTCATTTTATCAACAACGGTATTCTGATTTTCTGTATTTTCCCCTACTTTCGCTCTACTTGTTCGGCGTGTTGGAGGGGTGTGTTCAAGTCCCCACAGACATCCCCAGCTCTGTCCTGAAAGTCACCTGTCACGTCCAGGGCCAGGTCATGCAACAAGAGCCGGCTGTTAGCATCTTGTCAGAGATTCTCCGACCACTGGCTCAAACGCCAGGGTGGACACCAGAGCGGTGACATCTCCCCTTGGGGCCGTCACTTGAAGAAAGCCAGCAACACGATTTAAACCTGCAAGCTCTACACCATCTCCCCAGGCCTTGCTTTCAATATTTATTCATTTTCTTAATTTCTAGTGAGCTTTTTTGTTTGGTTCGGTCTGGGTTTGTTTTCTTGTGTCCTTTTAACTATCAAGGCAACCCGTGCTAGGGTGAGAAGCTCGGGAACCCCAGGGACAGGGGAGGAACTGTATCTGACTCTGACCAAAGCCTACAGACATTTCAGAGAGGGTGGCATGTCCGCACGGTCACGGGGCCAGAGCAGCCCTGGTCCTCGGGTTGGAACCACAGGGTCCTGGGTGGGGACAGCCCCGTGTCCTGGGCTTACCTGCATTCTCACGGTGACTCTCGGCCTCTGACAGTGAAAAAAGACAAAGGGCAAAAACCACGGAAATCACATGGATGTGAGTCTGGAGAGAAGGAACCCGCCTGTGTTCTCAGCTCTATTTTCCGACTGTGACCCAAACATCTGCTCCCCTGAAGTCGTCCCCCGTCCCTGGCTGTGAGAGGGGGATGCATGAAGCAAAGACTCCGCAGAGCCCCCTCCAGGGCCGACGGGCCACTCATAACAAAGGGGACCCATGTCCCTGGGGTCTGTGTCCTGTCCAGACGGCTCGAGAACAGGAAGGTGACCGGGGCCAGCCCAAAAGCCGGTGTGTGGCCACCACTGGGAAGGGGCAGATGCTGGCCCACTTGGGGCGCGCAGGAAGGGCGTGTGAGACCCTGCAGGCATCCCCGGAGGACCAGCCCGTCCTCCACCTGGGGCGTTCTCGGGTGAGCGAGTCAAGCCACCACCCCGCTCCCACTCCTGCTGATAACGGCGCCTGCTAGGAGCCCACACCAGCAACTTCCGCCACAGATTACGTCCAAGGCCCACAACAGAGGAACGCGTGCCCTGCCAGGTTCCAGAGTCCACTGGCCAGGGCCTGATTGAGCCCGCGTGAGCCCCCCACTCAGCCCCCTCCCTCCCCAGCGTGTCCAGCTGCCCGGCGATCCCTCCACATCCGGTCCAAACGCCTGACGCACCAGCCCGCCTCCCAGTCCCCCACCATCCTCACAGCCTTCCCCGGCACTTGCCGCGGATCCCACCCCAAAGCATGTCGCCAGCCAGGGCTCCAGCTGCCCCGCCCGGCCGCCCCACCTGCCTCATCCCCGCTCACGGGGCTCTAGGACACGCTGCCCTTCCCGGCGGACCCCTACTCACGCTCCTCTTCTCGGAGAGACGGCCCGACGCCCGGCAGCGTAGAGTCCGCGAGTTTCCGCCGTGGTCCCCTGGCTTCGGCTCAGGAGCCAAGGAGGCGCCATCTGTGCCGACTCCCCGCCTCCTGCTGCCAGAGCGCCAAGGCAGCGCCTGCGCACAGCCTGGAGCCGGCGGCAGCGTGCGGAGAGTGCGGCTGCGCGACGGGGGAGCCTCGAGGCCAACTGCAAGGCCTGCAGCTGCGCCTGCGCACGGCCTCGAGCAGGCGGCGGCGCGCGGACAGTGCGGCTGCGCGACGGGGGAGCCTCGAGGCCAACAGCGGGAGCCTGCAGCTGCGCCTGCGCACAACCTCCAGCAGGCAGCGCCAGGCGGCCGCGAGAGATGCGCTGTCGGTGGCAGTGGCCTGTGGCTGTGCCTGGGCACAGGCGTCTCCCCTCCCCAGGAAGCTCCGCTGCGGCCACCCGCGTTCCCGGGGCCACCCTGCCCGGCACGAGGCCGAGTGGAGAGCGAGCAGAGCCGAGCTGGTCTCCCCGCGAACCCCGTGTGCCGCTCGAGCCGCGGTTGCTCGGCTCGGCCTGTGCAGACTGCAGACGGAGTCCGCCTCTCGCCCACCCGCAAGGGCCCAGGAAGCGCCGAGCACTGGGTGGCAGAGGAGGCTCGAGTTCTGGCCCCGCTAGGAATAAATGACATAGAATAACTATCCCGCAGTGACATTTCATGCGGAGCGCAATGAATGCGAATTTCCAGATGAAGCGGCTACAGTGGGGGGCGGGACCCTAACCACACCGGTTCCACGGAAGAAAAAAGCTTCCAGCGAACCGCAGCCCCCAACAAAAACGGGCCCTAATGACTCCACAGATGAACTCCACCACATGTCTAGGGACCAGATGGTCACAGCTTGCCCAGTTGTTCCGGCGCCCTGAAGTGGAGGGGCACACGCTAAACTGTGCCGGCCAGTGGAGACCCGCCCAGGAGTGCTGACCCCAGCCCCCTCCTAGAAGGCCAGCCGGCAGAGCCCCACCGCAACAGGAGCTCTGACCCCCAGACCCTACTAGAAGGTGCAATGGGTGGGAAGACAGACATGGTGACCACTTGGCGGGACTGACGCCCAGATGCCACGGCCCGCCTGGTTGCTGGGAAATCCATTTGTGAAAGTCACTCTTGACAGACCCAAAGAGAAAAATCACATGCTTTCTCCCCATAGGTGCACAAAAAGCCTCTGGCAAAATTTAACACCCATTCCTGATAAAAGTACAAACAGTAAGGAAAATAGGAAGTGACAGCCACTTTCTTAACATAGTAACAGAGCCTTTTCTAAAGTCTCCACCTCACTGAAGCAGACGCTGGTGTCATTAGGGGCAAGATGAGGACTATGCTTGCCTTCACCGCCCGCCAGCCCGGCCCTGGAGGCCTCAGCCGCTGCAGTCAGACACAGGGAACCCGTCAGGGCCCCGAGAACAGAGCCCAAAGCCAGCTGTGTCCATTTGCAAAGGCTACACTGACGTACCTGGAAAACGCTGGAACAGTAATATGCAGTGAACTTTTCACGATGAGGGGATGTCCCACAAGCTCAGTGTCGGAAACCCGCCAAGCCCGTGCGGCCGCCGAGCACTGGGAATGGGACGAATGTGGCGGCATCGTGAGCCTTTGTCTCATTTCATCTCATCTGTACACGCGAGCTTAGCCACATGGGACTCCGGACCGGGCAGCGAGCGTGGCACCAGGCCATCAACAGGGAGGAAACAGACTCAAAGGATAAACGAACTCAGTAAGGCTAAAACTAACACACAAAAAACAAAAGTCCTCATAGCTGCACAAAGTCACCAGTCGGAGGAGGATGGAGTGGCAGAGGGACCCCGGCAACGATGGCAAGCAAGAAGCTGAGGTCCTCGGAAAGGCCCCCGGGAGAAGTGGGAGTCCTTCCCGGGACAGAGAACCGAAGACCTGTGAATGCAGACTGCAGAGTAGAGACCATGTATCGTTGCAGCAACACGAACGGCCGCCCCGGCGGCAGCACACCCTGGTGTGGGGAACACACCCCGACATATTCCACTCTGCAGATTCAGGTGCGAGAAGGAGAAAGCAAACGCAGGAACACGTGAACGTTTGGCCGACCTGCCAGAAAAGAACACGGGGAGCCGCTGTACTGTTTTTCACAACTTTTCTCTAAAAGTGAGATGAATTCAAAATCAAAAAATAATTTACGAACACCCATGTCCTGGGCCCAGGTGCTCCCTGGCAGGAACTCAGATCACGCTTGGTCTGTGAGGGTACCTTCTGCTCGTTCCGGCCTTTGTGATTACGTCCTGAAAGTCTCCCGACGGCTTCTCACGCAGCCACTGAGAAGAACCCAGCAGCTCGGGACACACCGACGCTGTGCAATCCCCACGGCGTCCTGGGGCTGAGGGAGGAGGGCAGATGATGCACGGGGCCTCTGCACGCGTACAGCATCCCCGGGATGCCCGGCCTCGCGACCCACCACCACGGGGCTGGAGGTGGTGGCACTGAGCTTGGGAAAAGCCACATTTCTGTGCGTTTCTCTCAAAGCTAATTTTTTTTAATATAAATGGTTTTTCAATACTGTCAAATGGAAGAGGGCACAGCTGGGACCTGCACTAGGTTGAACCCTCCCACGAAATGATATGTCAGTCCTGACCCTGGGGATCGCAGCATGGGGCCTTACTTGGAAACAGGGCCACTGCAGGCACCATCAGTAAGAGGGAGTCGGTGACCAGCTAGAGTCGGTGACTCCCACCCCACCTCTCTGCCGTGTGCCCCTGGAGGCAGAGAGGGGGTGACGCATCCACCAACCAAGGGACGGCGAGTATGTCCGGCACCACCAGAGGCTGGAAGCTGCACAGGGTGCCCCAAAGGCAGTGCCCCAAAGGCCAAAGGCAGCACGGCCCCGCGACACCTCAGTTTAGGGCTTGCGGCCTGCAGGCTGAGAGGGATGCCTGCGGTTTGAGCCCTGAGTCTGTGGCTTCGTTAGGGCAGCCCCAGGAAAGTAATAAGACCCTAAAGACAAACAAATTCCTGAGTCCACGGTGGGCCCAGCATCCACGAGCCCTCCATTGGCCAGGGACACCCCCTCCTCCGTCCCTGTCACAGGATGTGGAACGGGTCCTCCCTGCTGTAGCGAGAAACCACCTCTGGCTTGTTCAGCGCAAACACGATTTCCACCAGTCGCCAGGACACGCAGGAGGCTCCACGAAGGAAACGTGCAGGAGGCACCAGAAGCTCAGAGGAGCTACAGATGCGGGTCCGCCACCCACAGCACCGGGGACGGGGCGTGTGGTGACCAGAGAGCAGAGGACAGTGACCGGCACGCGTCCCAGTGGCTGCAGTGGCTGCCGGCACAGCGGAGCAGGAGTAGCCGTGTCAGCCCGAGGGTCTCACGGGTGTGCAGGCCGGCGGCCTCGGGGTGGGCATCACGCGGCTGCAGGAGCGGAAGCCGACGCCCAGGCGAACGCCGCTCATTCTGCGGTCCTAGACGTGGACACACGCAGCACCCCAGCCACAAGGGCTCACCAGGCGCCCCACTGCGTCTTCACAGCCGCGACCTGGCTCCAACGGGACAGCCGGCGTCTCAGCCCCCGTCCCGAGGGGACGTGGGGTGGACACGACCATACCCAGAGCTGGTGGTGGAACCAGGCTCCCCTCTACCTCCCTGCTGGCCCTGAGCGGAGGCCAGGGCAGACCGCTCTGCCCTTCCCAGAAGGAGCAACCCTAAAGCCACAGAGGGTCGGCCCGAGGTCCCCCCGCCCCCGCCCCCGGACCGGCAGTCACACCGGCATTGTGGCAGCAGGGCTCTGAGCAGCACAGGGGGGATCCACGCTGTGGAGACAGGAGCCACAGGCTCCGACACGGAAAACCCAAACGAGCCTGTGGACGCGGTGGAGCCGAGGCATCAGCGAACTCATGGCTCTGGTGGGAGCGGTGGTAGACGAAGGCACCCACGGAAGCGTGTACTTTCTCAAATCCGCGTCTGCCAGAGGCACCAGACAGAGGGGACGGGCGGAGGATCTCAACACCGGAGTCCCGGACAACAAGGAAGGACGCCCCCAGGACAGGCTCCCACTGGCCATGGCCCAGGCAGCCGGAGCCTGAAAGTACGAGGAAATCACATAAATGAACGAAGAGGGTTTGACGGGAAGAGGGCACTGGCAGTTTCCAGGCTACGAGGGGAGAAGGGGCCTGGACTGTTCCTTGCTGACAGAGCACGGGGGAATCACGCCCTCCCCCATGGCACATGCCAGGCCCGCTCCTGCACGCGCACGCGCGCACACACACACACACACACACACACCGCCTCCTGTAGCGTGGTGACGTCAGGCCGACTCAAACCCGGGGACCCACTGGGCAGAGCCTGAGCTCTCCAGAAATAAATGAGATGCAGCAGCGTCAACCTCTTGGCCCAGGGCCCACTCCGTGAGCGCCCCAGCTTGCACAGGGTCCACACGTGGCAGCTCATGGGTGTCACAGAGCTGATCCCCTTCCCCAAAGGACCCTACAGCGTGGATTAACTTCTCTGTTGACTCTGCTTTGGAGTTTTCCTAAGAATTTAGTGACCCTCCCTTGGCACAGAGAATGACCTCAGATTCCAGGAGGGGGTCCTGACCCGGAGGAAAGACTCCCGATGACTTTGCTGCTCCAGGCAAGAGCCTTGCCCTCAGACAGGTCTGCGTGGGGAGCATCAGGAGGCGGGCCACCCCGTGCAAGGCGCTGGCGCGGAACTCAGAGCACACAGAGCCGAGAGGGACCAAGGTGGGCACGTGGCAGGGGTTCTGGGCTGACGGTGCCACTGTCCCGGGGCACCCCCCACCCCTCCCCCAGCCAAGATGGGCACCTCTCATGGTGTTTCCAGGGGCCGCTTCCTACCCCACTGGTTCCGGCGGTGCTGGACAGGACCCCCGAGGCCTGGCCCCTCGCTGTGGCCAGAGGGGTGAACAAGGTACCCTGGGTCCGTGAAGGGAGGCCTCCCCAGAGCCCAAGCTCCAGCGCAGGCTGCCCGTGGGCCTGAACGCAAGGCCCGTTTGGATTCCAGAGAGCGTGTCTCCGTGACCCACATGTGCAGGCCACGCAGGGCTGCTACCCTGAGGGGACGTACCCCAGCCCCATCCTGCCACTTGCTTACCCGAAAGCTGCCTGGCGAGATCCAAATTCACTTCTCTTCTTTGTGTGTATTTTCTCTGGAGCCCGACCCATGGGCTTTTCTGCATTCTCTTTGAGATAAAAATCAAAAACAAATCTTTAAAGGCCATCTCCAAAAACCACAGAATGGCTGGAATTAAATAAACATAAAGCTTGTGGTTTTCCTCTCAGGAACTTCCTGCCTAACTGAAATGCACTGAATCAGCAGCACCTCAGAGCCCAGGCGGAGGCTCCCAGGACCCCGGGCTCAGCCTTGGGGCAGGGGCCACACCCAAAGGTGACCACGTCCCACCCTAGTGAGCCCCGGCCAGCCCTGCTGGCCTAGTGCAGCGCAGACGTGGGAGTAGCTTCCCGTTCGAGAGGAACTTCACTGAGGCCTGCGCACCATCAACACAGTGTGAGCCGATCAGGGTCCCCCAAATATTCATGTCCACAGAGGAGAGGCTCCGGGCAAGGACAGCTTATTACGCCCACGGGTGGCAGAGAAGGGGCCACGGACACAGGGCACAGGAAGCACCAGAGTGTTGAGGGCAGAGGCCTGAGTTGGGGCGGCAGGCTGCAGGCTTAAGATTCGAACGGGCTTGGGCACGACCGCCCGCTGCTGCCCAGTCCCTGGCCCTGGTGATCTAGGACACGGGGAACGCCCGCGCTGTGTGGGAGGTGGACAAGGGGCGGTGGGGCCATGGACGCAGGACTGTCCAGTTCCACAGGAGGCTCCAAACTTCCGCCTCCTCCCACCCGAGAACCTCCCACGTCAGAAAGGAGGCCACTGAGCTGCTGTCACTCGGGGCACAACCAACACAACGTGTGCGCTTTTCTCCTGACATCAGCCGAGTCTGCCGCTCTCCGGACACGAGCCGGGGGTCCTGCGACTGAACTCAATCCCGATACCAACCGCCAACGTCAGTGCAGACCCCCCGGGCTGAGGGGCCCCTCGAGACTCCCCCATGTCAGGTGCCACAGTATCAGGTCACCCGGAGAGTTTGGGGGTTTCTTATGAAGGATAAGACTCGGGAACAGGGATGGAAGAGACACGCAGGGCAAGGGGTGGGGAAGGGGCTCGGAGGCTCCAGGCCCTGCGGGGGGAGGGGGGTGGGGAGATGTGGGGGAGGGGGGGGAGGCACCACCCTCCCGGCACCTCAATGTGTCCCTTCTCCCCAGGAGCCCAGGGGCGGTTTCATTACAGAAGCACGATTGATCGCGTCACCGGAGGCTGGGCGTCAATCCCCATCACTTTGCTCCTCCACTGGTCTCTCTGGGAGCAGCCCCCAGGCGTCTCAGCAGCAAGCCAAAGAGCCTCACCCGCCCCAGGGGCCAGTGCCTGGGGACAAAGATCAAATGTCGACTTTTTATCATCCCACAGGCCTCTTCCCACGAACATCCTTCAGCTGTCTTGAAAGCCGAGGTCCGGGAACAACTTTTTTGATCCGCAGGCGCAGAGCGGCGGCCCCAACGCAGCCTGTGCGCAGACGCGTGGCTCTGCTCGCCGCCTCCCTGCAGGCGGCTCGTGGAAAGCAGGGCCAGGCGGAGGCAGACAGCCGCATCTCCCGGAGGGGCCCCAGGGGGAGACGCAGGGAACCACGCAGACCCAACCCGCCCCACAGACCCATCCGCGGAGCCGCCCCGCGACCACCCCCGCACGCAAGGACCTGTGCCGCAGTGTCCACAGCAGGGCAGAGTCCGCCCAGAGAGGAGGGTGGGCAACACGGGGCCCATCCACAGGATGGAATACCACCCTGCCTCAGAAAGGAAGGGGATTCTGACGCGCGCTCCGATCGGACGCACTCGGAGGACGTCGCGCCCGCGGAAAGCCGCCGCCACGGGAACATGCTGTGGTTCCCCTTCTGGGAGGTCCCTGGAGGGGTCCAAGCCACAGACGCGGGGAGTAGACGGTGGGCACCGGAGCCAGTGCCAACCGACCTGGGGTTTCATTTGGGGACAGCAAAATGTCTTGGGCCCAGAGAGAGGCGATGTCGCACGACCTCGTGAATGCCCGAAATGCCACCGAGTTGCTCCCCTCAACATGGTTATTTTGTGCCAGGTGAACGCTGCCTCGGTAAAGGAGCCCGAGGCCGCCCTGCGAGGCCCGGCGGCCCGTCCCCCAGCAGACGGGGCCCCGGGCGAGCAGGCGGGCAGCGTGCCGCACCCGCCCTCCCTCCCCGGACTCCGCCAGGCACCCCCGCTTCCTCACTCCCACCGCTGCGCACCGCCCCGCGGTCTCCCGCCTCTGCCGGGGCCCCCACGGCGCAGCCACTCGCCGCCCAACGTAACAGACAAAGAAGCCAAGAGGGTGGGCCGGGAGCACCAGCCTCCACGGGCGGAAAGCCCGGCCAAAGGGCCCGAGGCCCCCACGCGCCCCGCCCCAGCGCTCATCCGGGGGTCTGAGAAGTGAACTCTGGCCCCACTCTATGAGAAGATCTCGGCCTTCCAACGCACACGTACGAAGGTCTCTCTCGGCAGAGGCTTGAATGAACGGTCAGCCTCCGCTCCCTGAGGGAGCAGCAGATCCGGCTGCTCCAGGGCCCGAAGCCCGGGGGCGGCTCCCAGAGGCTCGCTGGCTGGACCCCCGTGGAGGGGCCCCGCCGGCCTCCGGCCAGCCGCACGGCATTCGGTCTGGAAGCGACACGGGGGTTCCTCCAAGGTCCCGAGGGGGCTGTGGGAGAGGGGCCGGAGCCCGTCCTGAAGGCGGCCCCTCTCCACCCGTGGGCGCAGACCCTGCGGGAACGGAGGCAGGTGTCAGACTCGGCCCCACGTCGCGGCAGCACAACAGCAAAAGGCAGAGGCAACCCGCAGGTCCATCCCCAGACGGACAGACAGACAAAGCACCCCATCCACACGCGGAACGTCGCGGGAAAGAGGCACGGACGTATCCCGCAACACCAACCTCACACGCGGGCGGCTCAGTGGGGAAAGCCAGGCAACAGGCCACACGGCGTGACTCCACTGACGGGTCGCGCCCAGAGCAGGCGAGCCCGCGGACACCGAGAGCACAGTGGGTGGGGAGTGACCACTACCGGGTACAGAGTTTCTTTTGGGGGCAGGTGATGGGAATGTTCCGGAACGAGACAGAGGTGGTGGGTGCACAGCACTGCGAATGTGCTAAATGCCGCTGCCTTGTCGAGTACTAAGTGGTTAATTTTACGTGCGTTTCGCCTCGTTTTTTAAAACAGAAGAAACCGTGAAAAATCAATTCGTTTAGAATCACAGACCCGGGGGCGCCTGGGTGGCTCGGTCGGTTAAGCGGCCGACTTCAGCCCAGGTCATGATCTCGCGGTCCGTGAGTTCGAGCCCCGCGTCGGGCTCTGTGCTGAGAGCTCAGAGCCTGGAGCCTGTTTCGGATTCTGTGTCTCCCTCCCTCTGACCCTCCCCCATTCATGCTTTGTCTCTCTCTGTCTCAAAAATAAATAAACGCTAAAAAAAAATTAAAAAAAAAAAAAAAAAAAAAAAAGAATCACAGACCGGGGGTGGCAGAGAAAGTTGGAGCGGAGAGAGGCGGGTGTGTCTGACGTCCTTCCCGCCGTCACGGCCCGAGGTTCCCACACTCGTGGCACGCCCTGCAGGACAGCGTCCTTAGGACATGTGACTGATGCACTCGGGACAGGGGATGGCCCCGTTCCCCGTTGTGACCTCAGGCCTGTTACTTCCCCGCCCCTCCAGGAGCCTCGAGGCCCCCGGCGCCCCAGCGTCGGCCGGAATCCAGCTGCGTCCTGAGCAGGACTCACGTGCGTGTGCCCGTGCTCGTGTGCACTCACGCACCATGCACTGTGTCGCATCCACATCTGCGCGCACATACACATGCCCGTGTTTGCGTGCGATGGCGTGTGCTCATTTGCGTGCGTGTCCGTGCACGTGTGTTCTGAGAAGGCAGCTGTGGCACAGCTCCATCCAAAGAAATACCATATGAGCCACAGACTCACCTTTTTTTTTTAAGATTTTATTAAATAATCTCTAGGGGCGCCTGGGTGGCTCTGTCGGTTGAGCGTCCGACTTCGGCTCAGGTCGTGATCTCACACTCCGTGGGTTCGAGCCCCACGTCGGGCTCCGTGCTGACAGCTCGGAGCCTGGAGCCTCCTTCGGATTCTGTGTCTCCCCCTCTCTCTGCCCCTCCCCTGCTCACACTCTGTCTCCCTCTGTTCTCAAAAATAAATAAAAACATTAAAAAAAAATTTTTTTAAATAATAACCTCTACACCCAGTGTGGGGCTGGAACTCACGACCCCGTGATCAAAAGCCGCACGATCCTCCGACAGAGCCAGCCGAGTGCCCCTCGGCTGTTGAGTTTTCCAGGAGCTGCCCGTATCGTAAAAGGAAAAGGAAACACAGAGTTAATGTGAATGATACACTTAACCGGATCGGTCTAAAACACTACCACCCGGCCACATAACGCATATAGCGCGTTATTCACCTGCCGTCTCGCAATCTGTGCCAAGTCTCCCCGTCGGGTGGGTCTCCGCCCCGAAGCCCCTCGCTGCGGGCCAGCCACACTTCCGGGGCACAGAGGCTGCGGTGTCCAGCGGCACGTGGCGGGCACCCCGGCTCCTCCTCGCTGCGGCCGGCACCAATGGCGAGTCAGAAACGACCGACGAGGGGCGCCTGGGTGGCTCAGTCGGTTCGGTGTCTGACTTTGGCCCAGGTCATGATCTCACAGTTCGTGGGTTCGAGCCCCGCGTCGGGCTCCGCGCTGACAGCTCGGAGCCTGGAGCCTGCCTCGGATTCTGTGTCTCCCCCTCTCTCTGCCCCTCCCCTGCTCACACTCTGTCTCTCTCTCAAAATAAAGATTAAAAAAAAATCTTTTTTAAAGAAACGACTGACAAAATTGCACACGGCCATCGCTGGCCCAGGGGGCACCAGCACAGCCATGGGAATGGCCGCCGTGACCCGACGGTGGCTCTGAGGTCCGGTCCCGAGCCCGAGGGGCAGCAGGCAGATCACACCTCCCTTGCCGAGTCCCTTGGTCCAGGCCCCTGAATCCACAGTCCCAAAAATGTTCCAAGGGATTTGGGTAATGTCGTCATGAGATGGCATCACCAAACCAACAAAACTGTCCATTAAGCTGCTTTCAGCTGCCCGGGGTGCCCCTGCAGGACAGCGCGGGAACTCAGGGCAGGGCTGGAAGGAAGACCCTCTCAGGCCGTGTCTGTGCGTCTGTGTGTCTGCCGTGTCCACACTGGCGGCCCAGAAAAAGGCCTGGAGAGACGCGTGAGGCTCTCGTCGCTGGGAACGCCGGGTTCCGGACGACCGGCCCTTCGGACCATGGCGTGCCCCTGAGCGTGGGCTGCCTGCACACACAAGGGGAATGTTCTGGTCAGGTTGCGGGAGCAGGTACTCGGCTGCATGGCGGGCAGGCAGCTCTGCCGGGGCGGCTCCTCCCACACGTAAATTTGAGACCCGGGACGTGGGGGCTGAGGCTGTTCGAATCCGCTCGAGGTCTCTGCTGAATTCCACAGGGTTCGACTTCAAGAAAACAACACCCACGTGAGTGGCACCCACGCCCGGCTCTGGCGCCCTCTGCAACCTGCGACCGCCTCACAGTCTGTCCCTGGAGGTTTGCCAACCATGTGCTCTCAGCTCCTCTGGACAGATGGAACCCTAGTCTTTCCTTTCCTGCACTGGGAAAACACAACAGCTCTTCTTGAAATCCACTGTCGGCGCACGGTAACAGAAGACAGCAGACCGTCAGAACCCGGCTTTGCTACAAAGTGGCTGGCTGGGAGGCAAACCCGATTCTATTTAGGTGGATGAGACGGCAGGTCAGCTTGGCCAAGAACGAGAACTTGGAGAGAAGAGACAAGACGTGAGGAATCAGATGAATTTCTTTTGTGAGGCAGAGTATTCTCTCCGTTTCCAGCTATAAATTCTAACAAGCTTACTGAAAAGAAAACAGAAACCACACGCACACACACCCCCCCAATGCAGAGCCCAAGGCCCAAAGCTGTTCCAGAACAGAAGAAAATTAGAGCGATAGCAAAATCACACTTGAAATTAAGGCAGGGAGGCTCAAGGAAGCGACCGTACCCGCTCGGTTCCTTCCTGCCAGGAACAGAGAGAGAAAAGTAAAGCTTTCAGAAAAGAACAGGGGCAAGGGGTGGGTGGTGGGGAGCCAAGAGGCATCTAATTTTATCTGGCTTCTTTCCAACAGCAAAATCTAATCCATCATTCTCCCCGGGTGGAAGCTGTTAATGAAAATGTAGAGACCGAACTTGGAGTTCTCCGGGGATCCTGCTGGGAAGGGCCCCAGCAGCCCCGCATCCTGCCCGGAGAACTGCCTCATGTGAAGCCTTCGGACTGTCCTGCGGCTCCCTGAACACCCTGTCACTGAACACGAGGCCAAGACGTGCTTGTGTTTATGCCCCCGAGCCTCCCCCTGGCCTGGGGGGGGGGGGGTCCTCCGAGATGCCAGCTGGCAGCTCTTGGCCCCGGAGACCTTGCAGAGAAAGGCCGGTCCTGGGCTCCGCCTCCACAGCCACCCTCTCCCCTCCCCTGCGTGGACAGGGCACGTGTGCCCAGCCATCTGTGCGTCTAGAGACACTCAGGTCGTCTGAACCTTTGGCTGCTGTGAATAGACCTGCTACGAGCCTGGGCGTACGGCGGTCCGTGCAGAGCCCCGCTCTCGGCGGCCTTGGACGTGCACCCGGGAGCGGGATCGCGGGCCATACGGTGACTCCACGTTCCACCTGCTGAGGAGCCACCACGCCGTTTTCCACAGCGGCCGCACCGTTTCCCGTCCCGCCAGAACTCGTTATTTCGCGTTTTGTTTTCTCGTCATCACCCCAGTGGGTGTGAAACGGTACCTCGGGGTGGCTGTGAGCCACGTTCCGCGAGGAGTTTCTTTCGGGGGCCCGCTGGCCGTCTGGGTCTCTCCTTTCGGGAAATGTCCGTTAAGCCCTTTGTGCGTTTTTTGAAGTGGGCCTTTTGTTTCCGCTGGTCTTTCTCGAGCCCCCGAACGGAGGAGGCTCTGGGCGTCCCACGGTCTGGGCGCAGGGGGGTCCCCCGTGCTCGGTGGGGAGGCTCGCAGGGCCTGCCGGCACAGCCCACCCTGCAGGACGATGGGCCAGACATGGTGCAGCAGCCTCGCTCACTGCTTGGAAACAGGCAGGAGGGGCCGGCTCAGCTTTTTGCCTCTCTCCTGGGTGATCCCTAGTTAAGGATCTTGGATCGAGGGACGGTATCATCCAGTAGATCTTATTTTCTCCCAGGAAGAAACGGATCCCAGCTAGCACAGAGCGTAAGCAGTGACCCAGAGGCCAGGCGGACGGCTTGAGCCAGAGTGACGTAACCCATCCAAACCATCCAAACGAAAGCCCGTGGCAACCAGAAATTCTGGAAAAGGCTTTCGGAACCAGACGCTGCCTTCATTCAGAGGGAAAAATGGTTACCGCTTGAAAGAAACAACATGTAGCGATACCAACATGTAGCGATACCAGATGTCACCGTTATGCTTAAAATAGCGACAAGTCCCGAACGCAAAAGACGCCTTCTCCCGCTTCAAGGTCGTGCCACCAGCCCTGCCGCTCCCCGCGCTGTGGGCTCCGTGTTCCTTCAGTTTTCTGCCTGCGACAAACAGACGATCGGGATTCATTGCCACAAAAGCCGGGCCCACGTAACTCCCAACAGACATGCTCTCAGCACACGAGGCGCTGAGAGCCATGTTACAGCACTTTGCATTTCAAATTTCTGACGTTCCAAAGTGTCTCTCCCTGACACACTGCATGATTTAAAAGGAGCTACCCAAAATAGAGAAGCCATGTTTCTCCGTCCCTACGTGGAAATATGGGTGTGACCGCTCACACGTGCAAGCTAGCAGTGAAGCCCGGGATGGTAAACACCCCCGGCCACGTGAGCACAGCCCCGTCCGGGCCGGGGTTCCGAGGGCCGCTCTACACAGTGCCGCCCCGTCCTGGTTGTCCTGATGCCGGAAGCACACTGGAGCCAGCTGAGCCCCTGGCGTCCCCCCCGGCCCAGGCAGTGAAGGGCTCCCAGTTCTCTCCGAGCACCACGCAGATGACACACGCGGGGTGCGGTGGGCCGTGTGGCCAATCCCCCTTTCGTTTCTCACGTGGGACATTTTGAACCCGATTGAAATAAAACACCGGGGAAAACGAAACATTTTGTGGAATTTTCCAATATCCACTAGCCACCCGAGACTGCGATGAGCCGCCCACCCTGGAGAGGCGCGTATCCTGGCCTGCTCCACGGGGGCCCCCGCCTGCTTCGACCGGGCCTTCTTCTCCCACTCACCTTCACAACGTGACAATGTCTGCCAAGGACATGATGAGCGATCTTGATCTTTCCACTCATTCTGCTGAGTTTTGTGAGCGTGATGTCACACATAGGAGAAAGAAAGGAAGATGGAGGGTGTAGGGGTCCTCGGTCCCAGCACCCATCCCCCACCCCCCTTCCACCCGCATTCCCTCACCCCACCCCCATGACTGGCCAAGTTGGGGAGCCTCTGTCAAGAAGGCTGCAGGAGCCCCTCTTAGGTTATGTGCATGGGGCCTGTGAATTAAACTGACAAGCAACGGATTAACAAAAGAAAATAGTTTAGTCACGCGCCCATGGGAGCCAAGACAAATAGTTGGTTCAGTAGTTTCAATTAGATGTTTATATATCTAACTTGGTAGGGGAGAGGGAGAGGGGAGAAAGATCCTTCTTAAAGTTGGAACAAATAGACTTCTTTAGGAAAGACAAATGTGTTTCAGGAAAATAAGTGAGATGTAAGGAAGTTTGTGACATCACTTGTCTCTACAGGTGTAAGTGGCCTCTTTGGCCCCTTCAGGGCCATAAAACCCCCGGAGAAGAGACTTGGGATAGGTTTATCTGTGGGATCCCCTTTGGGAGTAGACCTGCCCTAAAGAAGGACTTGGTGGCAGCCTGATTTCCCAGAAGTTGCTTCTGGTAGTCAGATAGGGGAGGCTCCGAGAAGGATTCTTTCTGCATCTGAGTCTCAATTATCTTCAGCTCAAAATAACCCTCAGGCCGAGGTGGTGTATTTTGGAGTGCCATCTCCCGCTCCCTTCAAGGCCTCTAACCATGACGCATTCGCCCCATCACCCAGCTATAATCAGTCCTCCTGGGCCAACGGGAGTCACTGCTGTGTGGACTCTGTCTGTTCTTTCCTCTAAGACCGGGCCACGGCAGATCTTTTAAGAGCCACTCGATCTCCCGAGTGAGGATGTTTAGAACACCCAATGCAGAAGGAGCCAGGAGAAGAGTGTGGCCCCCGCGGCAGCCCAGAGCCCACTGTGGAGCAGAGGAGAGGGACCACGTCGGGTCCTCGCTCCAGGAAGCCAGTGACCGAGCTTAGGAAGGAGAGGGGGCCGGACATGCCACAGCCTCCCGTGTTCCGCCAGCCAGGCCAGGGCCTCACGGTCCGGGCCGCCCTGAGTAAGGAGAGGTCACAAAAACATCCTCTGACGGAAACCATTCAGCTAATCGCTTCCTGGAGCCCTGGTGATACGGACAGTACTGAGCGGCTTAGATAAGCACTGTGCTCGTGTCCGCTGCCCTTCTCCTCTACGGCCAGCACCCCGCCGCCCCACGGTTGACTCTTTCGGCCAAACCACGGTTGTGTTCAGGGCACCTGATCGGTTGCTGTGACAATAACACAAGTTGAAGGGTCTGCCCCGACACATCAGCGTTTCTTCCAGTTGGAATAAGAAGAATACATGCTCCTCAAGTGGCCGGAAAGAAGAGAGCTAGAACGGGTCCTGTGGGCTTAAGAGGTGGGGGTCAGAATCCTCAGGCTGTGTCCTGGCCGTTAGCAGTAGCTCCCAGACAGGGTGCAGCCAAGGCTGCGAGGCCCATCATCAGCACCAGCATCACTGTTGTCACCAACATCACCACTCGCATCGTCTCAGGCTGACGCTTCCGTGGCACTAACCATCAACCTACGGTTAAGCTAACTGTCTGTTATCTTATCTTATCTTAAGCTAACTGTATCTCATCTTGGCACCCTCGGGAGTAGAGATCATTAACCCCAGTTCACAAATGAGGCAACCAGGGCATCCAGAAACTAAAGCCATACGCCTAGGAAAGGACAACACCACAGTGCGAACCCGGCAGTCTTTCTCCACAATAAACACCAGACCTGTCCCCGAGACACCAGAACATTTGCGAGCCTACCTCCCAGGGCCCGGAAGGCTCACGGGTGCCTGGTTGGCAGGGAGCCGTCCTGCTTCTCTTTCCCTTACTTCTGTTTTTGACACAGAGAACTCTGAGCTCTTCGGCAGTAAAACGGGGTGGCCTGGGTCACGTACAGCAAAAGCTCTGCCAGCCCCCACTGGGGAAGAAGGAAGGCGGGAAGCTCTGGCTATTCACCCACAGCTAAAGCAGCCCACGTGAGTCCAACTCAGCATGTGGTTTGCTTTTCTGAAGACAAACCACAAAAGTTCAATTCCTGGGGAGCAGAGTTGGTTCTGTTTCTGCTTTAAATGCTAGACGATGTCACAACTCGGGGGCTCCAGGCTGAGAAGAGCAGACAGGCCGAGGGTCTGGAAGAAGCTACGGCTGAAGGGCCAAGAAACGCTCTCACCAGAAGCAGCCAGAACCAGCAGTCACACCTTGCCGGCTCCACGCACGGCTGCCTCAGTCACGGGTCCTGCAGAGGGGTGTGGAAAGCTGTCGTCCGTCCATCAGCCTGTGTCCAGAAGCTCGCTGAGAACATCAGAAGCCAAGAGCCTAGATTGTTACTCAGCTGAAGGCACATCAGGGCTGACTGGAGCCAGACGTACTTTTTTAAAGCAGGAAGCAACCTTCACCACAAAGCAGGTGTCACCAGAGCAGCGATGTGTCAGATCCAGACGGCCATGGGGCTCCAGGCGGCTCCCCCACCAAAGCACTGGGAGGGTGAAGGGGACGTCCCAGAATGGCTTCTGGTCTTTCAGCACCTTCCCCCCTGCCCAGTCCAGCCTGACCCTTCCAGGCTCCTACGCACGCCCCTGCGTCCGGCTGTGCACACACCCGCGTGACTTTCCACCCCCACCGGCTCCCCGTGGAGCTCAGCTCTCAGCAGAAGCAGGTCACCCACAAGCAGCCTGGGCTGAGAGCAGGGCTGCCTTTCCCGGCCCGAGCCGCCCTCCACGTACTGGCTGCACCAGCAGAATCGGGGGCCTCAAAGCCTCACCTGGGTGCTAAGGGGTAACACAGGTAAAAGCGGCACCTCGAAGCCCTAAGAAACTCCCATCGCCACAGTGAAGCCCCCAGAAAAAACAAAAGGAGATGGCGGGAGACGCCGTCCTGAACACACGCCCCTCCGTTAGCCGACCTGAGGAGCAGGCCCGACAGGGAGCCGGCAGGCTGGCCAGGGTGCCCACGGGATCCCTGCAGACCCACGGGCTGAAGCTGGAAGACGCATGCTCCCTGGGCAGAGCCTGGCCGCCAGCGACCGAACAGCTCCTGGCCGAAGTGGACCCTCTGCTCCCCGCTGAGGCCCCCAGCTAGAAGGAGCTGCAGAGCTCCCTGCTAAGTGCTCCCTGCCAGGTGCTCCCACCAGGTGCTCCCACCGGCTGCTCTCACCAGGTGTTCAAGAACGTCGGGCCCCCATTTCCCTTGGCTCTGCTTTCTGGTTGCCGCTTCTGGGACACCACGGGCTCCCCCAGCCAAGGGCTGCTATCCCTTCGGCCCCACCTCCCTCTCTCTCTCCACTCTGTTCCCCAGTCCCCAAGCCCTCTCCGTCTCAAGGGAGGGAAATGGGACCTACACAAAGGTCATGGTGCGAGAAGCAGTTGCCACGTCCCCACCTACCCATGAGAAAAAAACAGCTAACAAACCCCAAGTGAGAAGCATCCAAAAAAATTCCTGACCGACACACCTCAGATGGTCAAAACTAAGAAAAGTCTGAGGCACTATCGCTATTGTCCCAGCTCAGAGGAGCCCAAGGGGACAGGATGATCAAACGCCATTGGGTCCCAGGACAGAGGGTACCACGTAACAGCTCAGGACATATGCTTAGAGTGCCAGCCTCAGTCTGCAACACTGTGCCAGGGACAGCTCAGTAACTGTGACAGGCACACCACACTGATGCGAGAGGTCATCAGCAGGACATTCTGCACGGGCCGACAAGCACAGGGGAGCTCTGTCCTTTCTGCTCTGTTTTCTTGGAAACCTAAAACTTCTCTGAAAAAGGAAGTCTGGGGGCGCTTGAGGGGCTCAGTCGGTTAAGTGCCTGACTCTTGATTTCAGCCCAGGTCATGACCTCATGGTTCATGAGATCGAGCCCCGCATCGGGCTCCACACTGAACACAGAACCTGCCTAGGATTCTCTCTCTCTGCCCCTGCCCAGCTCGTGCATGTGCACATGCTGCCCCCTCCAAAGGAAGAAAAAAAAAAAGGGAAGTCTACTATTTTTAAAAACTAGCAAGACTCCCAGAACCACACCAGCTCAGTCTTTCCACAGACCCCCAAAACGAACAAGGCCCTTGCCCTTCGCGACTGATCTGCAAAGTCCCTGACACAGACATATGCATGGTCCCCCCACTAAGTCTCTGCGATACTTGGGGGCCACTCCCACAAGAGCCCCACTCAACTTGCCATCCTTCTCGGGGTTTCTTGAGACGGTGACTTCTGGGAATCTCAAATAATCCGGGCCTCGGCAGGAGTGAAAGGGGCAGCTCCTTAATGTGCAGAGTAACCTTTATTACAAATCAGACTGCTGCAAGTTCATTTCTCCCCATAAAAGCATATTAAATATTTTACGTCTGGTCCTCCTGCTCTTTAACAAAAAAATAAATAAAAGGAAATAAAATAAATAAATAAATCAAATGAAAATGCAGCAAACCAATGTAGACAGAATACCAAAAAGGACACGAGGCAGCTGACAGCTGTGTCTGCTTCTCAAGGTAGTTGCAGGGCTGTGGGGACTGCTAAGAACTTGCCTGGTTTTTGTTTTTTTTTTTTTAATGTTTATTTATTCTTGAGAGAAACAGCATGAGTGAGGGAAGGGCAGAGAGACAGGGGGACAGAGGATCCCAAGCGGGATCTGCGCTGCTGCAGAGAGCCCCGTGTGGGGCTCTGCAGGGCTCAAACTCACGAACGGCCAGGTCATGAGCTGAGCCAAAGTCAGATGTCTCACTGAGCCACCGAGCGCCCCAAGAACGGCCTTTCACACCCGTTCTCTTGAAAGGGCCCAGCAGCGCGCTCCAGAGGCTACCCGATGGTGATGTTGGTAGGGACGAGGGCAAAAGGAGAGTGGAGAGCACAGCTCTGCCTTCAAGGGATCGGCCTAAATGTAAAACATACCTGTAAATTTGTTTGGGTAAAATACTGCTTTTTCTTAAAAAGGAGTGCTCGTGTGTAGTGGGTTTTATTATCGTTTTTTGTTTTAAGTTTATCTATTTATTTACAGATAGAGAGAGGGGGAGAATACCAGGCAGGCTCCGCACTGTCAGTGCAGAGCCCGATGTGAGGCTCAAACTTGGGAACCTTGAGACCATGACCTGAGCTGAAGTCGGACACTTAACCAACTGAGCCGCCCAGGAGCTCCTATCATTGTTTAAGTAAAAAAAAAAAAAAAAAAAAAAAAAAAAGTATGCGCAACAAATTTGTTTCCACTTCTAACACAGTATATACCCCTCCCTATACAGCACCACATGACAGAAGTTCAACAACGTTGGAAGATAGTTAAGGGGTCCTGAGACTGGGAACCAGGGATGGCACTCACGCGCACCTGCGGCGCCACCTAGCGGCGAGGACCGGACCGGGGCGCGCACAGGGCCCAGCCTGCTGACGGATGATGCGGCCTCCTGGTGCCTTATTCCATCCGCCGCGCAGAGTCACCGGGCTTCTGTTTTCCAAGATAAATGGGTGTCATGGAAAGATCCTGACTAGTGCCTTTTTGGGGTGCTGTTAGATGTATAATCAAATTCTGTCCTGACAAGGTCTTCCCCCCAACGTCCAGCCCCGCGGAACCTTGGCCCAAGGTTCTACTGGGGGTCCTCCAGGTTCCGCAGAGTGTGCTGCCGCTGGTTTGTTTGCAACCGGCTAGACAAGGTTCCCACCTGCACACCCCACACCGCACGCAGGCCCGGGTCCAGAGGACTCGGGGAGGCAAGGAGGGGATGCACGAGCACACGGCCAACAGGAAGGGATGAGAAGCAGTCTTAAGGCCGGAACTCAGAGGCCCAGCAGGATAGGGCAGTGGTAGGGCCACCCTGGGCAACCGACACCGTATCGACCCAGTAGCACAAATGTGGCACAGACAGCGGTGGGGCCAGAACAGACGTGGGACACCAAGCTTCGCGGGAATGCCAGACGTCACAGCTCTCTTCCTGTGCCTCAACTAGGCTGCGATCTGTCTCCAGGCCACCCCTCCCCACTCACCTACAAACCTGCCATCACGCCTTTCCTCGTCAGGGTCCAGAGCCACGACGCCACTGGGGACAGAGCCTGAGGTCCTTGGACCGAGTCCCACTGGAAGACCACCTTTGCCTACTGTCACCCATCTTTCCAGCCTGGGACTTTTGTACACCTAAGCCCCTGATGTCAAACTCTAACAGACCTTCCGAAGATTCCTTTTGAACAGTAAGTACGTAGCCTGCTCAGATGTATACAACACTCCTTTAGCCTGGAAGAGCTTCCGCTGCTTTGCAAAGGGACAATATGGGGTGGGGAGGGCTGAGGGTGGTGACCCAGGGCAAGGAACCTAGGGGGAGACGCTGGTGAGGAGACCTGGGGTGGGGGGGGGGGGGGCCCGGGGGGGGGACGCGCGGGGGGGGCCCCGGGGGGGATCCTGAGTGATGAGATGCTGGAGAGGAGACCGGAGGCGGGCGAGGGAGGGACCTGAATGAGGAGATGCTGGAGGAGAGACGGGAGGAGACCTGAGGGGACCTGAGTGGAGTCCTCGCCAGGCGCCGTCTTCTGTCTCTAACAACGCCCGGGTTTACGCGGGGTTCCACAGCCCAACTCGCTCATCCACTGGTCGAGTTAGGGTTAACACGGGCCTGGAAAACCCTTCCGGCCGAGGAATTGCACGTTGGAAACGCGGCTCCAGGGAAAAAAAATCCGAAAGTCGGACCCCTGACACCTCGCCCGGCCTTCGTTCCAGGCCGCCGCCGTCGCCGCCGCCGTGCTCCGGGTTGCTTGCGTCTTGCGTGCGGTAGCTCTAGACTCCTCCCCCACGCTCCGGTGACCCGCCCCTTCCGGCACTTAACAGGAAGCGACCTCCCAAGGCGGAAGTACCCGGGCGGGTGGAAAGTTGGCGACCGGCGGGTTTGGTTCGGTGGGGTGGGAGGCTGCAGGGAAGTCGGGCCCGTGCCAGGCGGTCCCCCGAGAGCCTGGAGGGCGCACCCGCACGGCGAGGATGGGGCCCGGCCGGCCTTCCGGGGCAGATCCTGGGTGGCCGCGGGGACACAGACCGAGACCCCCATTCTGGGCAGCCGGGGCCGCTCAGCGAAGCCCCCGCAGCGAAGGCAGGACCACAGACATTTGGCGTCCCCTTCCGCCTCCAGCTTTCGTCCCTTCTCTTCGTCCCAAAAGAGCAGGGTTTTGTACGGCCTCTGAGCGAAAAATTGTTTTTATGTTTGTAGAGGTTTAGATGAGCAGCCGCCTTGGGCCTGGGGAAAGTGCTCAAGGCACATCTGTTTGCCCTCAGGTTCTGTGCCTGGCGGATCGGAGGCTGGGAAGCGGTGAGGGGCTGAGGACACTGTGCTCCTAACAAGTGCTCCCAGGGAGAGCTGGTCTCTCAGCCCCGGCCCGTTCGGACCCCTCTGGGGGACCGTGGGCGGCGTTGGTCGGTGAGCCGGAGTGACTGTTCGCAGGGACCAGGTTTGCCGCCTGGCTGGATCCCCAGAGATGCTCTGGCTTTGATGCCGACGCCCGGGGACCAGCGAAGACATGGTCCTGGATCAGCGATGGCGAGACAGGCGTGGACGTGAGCTTCAGGAACTCCGTCCTGGTGAAGCCTTCCAGTATGTGGTGCAACCGTTGGCCTTTTCCATTAAGGGTAGTGTTTATTTTATAACCACTAGGGTTTTGTAGCTGATCACCAGGATGCACCAGGATGGCATTATCCTGGGGGTTCTGCCTGTGCTCTCTGTGTGGTTTCACCCTGGATGTAAAGTAGGTGACAGGTACCTCTACCAGGCTGGAGAGCTGGGTGGGTCCTAGAGGCAATAAGGGCCCTGAGCACGTTCATAAAGTAGTGCTACAAGTGACTGACTCAGGACAGTGCCAGGACACTGGGAGGCTGGCAGCCACTGTCGCCCCGAGTGCTGTGCCTCCCGCTGCCTTCCACCGTGTGCCTGTGGCTGAGGGGTGTCTGTGGTCATGAGACCGGTAAATGGCTAGCATCACATCCACCCCTGGGTCTTAGGTCTCCTCCCCAGGCAGCTTTGTGGGGCTTCGGCCACAGTTCCTGCACTCGGGAGTCCTCAGGAGGACCAGATGGCTTCCTGGGTGCCACGACTTGCTGCAGATAGAGGGTGTAACAGCATCCTGGATGGTCCCAGAACACCAGGCGCCTGTGCTGACTCTTCCCCTCCTAGGGATTCTGCGCCCACCCTGCACCTCCGCATTTGGTGGGGACTGGCCTGTGAGCTGCCCCCCACCCACACCCTTCTGAACACCCGCCTGCACAGCATCAGATGCAACTGCCCGGCTGGCCCGACCTGTGACCACCCCCTCTCCACATGGCCCCAGGGCAGCAGACAGCCTGTGTGGGCTCCATCCCCATTGCGTGGGCCTGGCTTCTCTCTGAATGGCTCCCTGATGCGTTGCGGCCTTGACACATACCGTGCGTGTGGCCAGAGAATCTTGCAGGGGCACAACGACAGCCTTCTCTGCCCCCAGACTCTTCTCTGGCGTGGACAGTTTGTGTAGGGCACCCCTCACACGGTGCACAGCCTCACTTTGCCCTCACTGCCCCCTCTACGTAGTCATGGACACCATCTTTCTGTCAGCTGGGCTTTGGAGACCTGCGTCCTCTGCCTCCAGGACACTGTCCACATGCTGCTTGGGGAGCTGCCCTGGCTGCTAGACATCCTCGCCTTTGGGGTGAGGCCTGCGGGGGGAGGGAGCAGAGTGATGTCCCCTGAGGTGTCTCCTCCTTTTGCTCTGGGAGGAAGAACTGGGCCCTGAAGCTGTTTCTAAAAGGCCTCTGGCATAACACCGCCTTCAGTGGTGGGCGCGATCGCCTGGCACCGCAATTACCAGAGCCACACCTTGTTGACTTGGCCATCAGGCCACTGTCACCGCGTGGGGTGGCTCCCGGTGCAGGGACAGCGGTCTGTGCCTGCTTCAGGAGCTGTGTGGGGGGTGTCAGCTGCTAAGCATAGAGCGCAAGGGGCCCTCCATTCAGCCCCAGCCCTGTCCGCGTGCCTGCATCCACACTGCTGCTGTGGTGCCACCACCCCTGTTGGCTGGAACTGGGGTCAGGCCAGCAGTCGCTGCAGCACGGCCAGCCCTCAGAGCAGCCTGTGCCCCTACGCGCCAGATGCCCAGATGGCCCGGTGGCCCAATGCATACATCCCCCCCCCCTTTACGGTGCGTGTCTCTGGGGGTGCAGACCAATAGACTTGCTGATGATGCACTGGGTGGGACCCCCCCCAAAGGGCGCTAGCCTCATCAGGCAGTGACCCCACGCAGCCTGTAGGTGCAGTCAGACCAGAACCAGCCGCATGCCAAAGTATCCTGAGCCTGTGCAAGTGGCAGACCTAGGCCCCACTGTACGCAAGCTGCTGTGCCTGTCCCCACACTTGGTGGCCACACATCCAGGCCACTGGCACCCTCCAGTCCTGTCTGGTAGCGGGAGGCCTGAGCCAGTAGGTGGCACCTGCCCACGTTCCATCTCTCAGCAGGGATGAGGTGATGTGAACCGCACGCAGGGGGTCTCAGCACGGCAGGACCCTCCCCCAAGGACTTGTCCCCTGGGTCTGGCCTTGGCTGCTGGCCCTGGCGGGGAGGATGGTGCTGGGCCAGCTCTGAGATGCCCCTTCACTCCACAGGTGACCGGGCAGAGTTACTTGACCTCGTCTCACAGTAAGCGTCCGCTGGAGGGGAGACAGCTCTGACAGCCAGGGGGGCCTGTGGGGCCGGTGCAAAATGGGACAGTGGGCAGCCTGAGCCAGTGACATGGCAGGCCTCCCCCGCACCCACCATGTATCACAGGCTCCCCTCCACGGGCCTTCCCGAGATGGGATCACCTGCAGCTCGGCAGATTTGTCTGTTTTAGACAACTACCCTAACTTTGCTTGACGTTCAGAAACTGCTTTACTATTGGGCGCCTGGGTGGCTCAGTGGGCTAAGCATGTGACTTTTGGTTTCGGTTCAGGCCCCAATCTCCTGGTTTATGAGTTTGAGCCCTACGTCCAGCTCCGTGCTGCCAGTGTGGAGCCTACTTGGGATTCTCTCTCCCACTCCCTCTCTGCCCCTCTCCTCCTTGCTTGCCAGCTCACTCTCTCAAAGTAAATAAACTTAAAATAGATATATATTTTAAAAAAAGAAAAAGAAGAAGCTGCTTTACTAGTCTCTCGCTTTGCCCTGAAAGACACCTCGAGGACTTGGGTCAGCTGCAGACGAGGGCCTGGCATTGGTTCCCTGGCCACCGAGCTGCTAGAATGAGCCGCTTCCCTGAGACGGACTCAAGAGGTGTTGCAGATGACATCCACCCTCCTGCCCGTGGCTTCCCCGGAACCGTGTCTTACAGGTTTGCGCAGAACAGTCTAAGCGAGCCTAAGTTATTTACGACTGTCGCTTCCGAGCTTGCAGAGGTCACGTACAGGCCGGTGTTCCGTGAGCTCTGCTTAACAGGGTAAAATCAGAGGTTCTGTGCTGGCTTTCCAGTCCTGGTATTTACCACTGTCAGTCATCCCCAGGGCAGGAAACAAGTCAGCATGTCCCCGTGGGGCTGCCAGGGCCACCGTCGCCGTGCCTGTTGTAAGCCCATGGGTCCCATGCCCTCCCCTGGGACAGAACGTTGACAGGCCTTCCCCCCGCCAGCCCAGGCCCTGCAGCGTTGACCACTTGTCCTGTGGTCTCACCCCCTTAGGACGTGTCTGTGGCCTTGGGAGGGTTGTGGGGGGTCTGACCCCCCAGAAGTCTGAGGCAGAGCCGCACACTGGCACTCAGCGGTCTCGCCTCGGGCCTCATGGTGCCCACGTGCAGGCCGGCCATCTGCCCAGAGCCGTGTCTTGCTCTCTGAGGAGCCTGGTCTCAGGACCCGAGTGTGCCCGTGGCCCAGAGTTGCCAACGTGCCTGTGCATCAGTGGCCCAGTGATGGAGACCAGCCCCAGCTCTGGCCTCTACCAGTAGAGAACCCACAGGTCACGGTGGTATCGGGGACGACACTAGACGGCGGGTCCCTGTCTGGTGGGGGTGTTTCCTCTCCCTCCTCCCTGGGCCCTCTTCAGGGTCCCACCCAGAAGGGATCAGGGCACCCCACACGCACCAGTCTTTGACTTCCTGCCGCAGTCTCACTATGCCTGCCGCGTCCCCCAGAGGCCCGGCCCACACTGCCCACCCGCCCGCCCGCGTGGCAGGAGCCTGGCAGTGGGGCCTGCGGCAGCCGTTTCTAGGCCAGCAACCAGCCCGTTGGTCTCACCAGCAGCCCAGTTAGCGCAGCTAATTTCAGCACGGTGTCTGGTGTCCCAGGACCTGCTCTGGGTGCCTGCAAGGTGGCGGTCAGCTAGAGGACGAGCTGTTACTGCTTCCCCCTGCGCAGCATCCCAGGAAGGTGAGAAATGCGGGTCCTTACAGGCGTGAGGGCAGATTTGCGCCACCGGTTCCACCACATGAACTCGTGGCCTCTGTGACGTGGGGCTGCGGTCAGTGCGAGGACCACAGCAGCAGGTGTCCGCCCGGCAGCAGGTGTGGCCGGCGCCCAGAGGCCAGAGACAGCACAGCAGTGATGTTCAGGGAGGGCCTGTGCCCCCCACAGCTGCCACCTGTAGGCCTGGCTCCCACCGTCCTGACGACCCACGCTGCTGCCTAGCTGCGCCCAGGTGCCCCTGCCGTGTACTTCCTGCGTCGGTCGCAGCTGTGACCACAGCGGACCCGGATCACAGCAGGGCTTCCCCCAGTGGACTCTCCAGAAGCTGTCTGGTGCGGGTGCCCCGTTCTGCCTGTGCAGCCTGGAGAGAAGACGTGACTGTGTGGCAGGATCTGCCCGGCCCGGGGGTCAGTCCAAACCTGGAACCAGTCCCGAGGGCCGACATAATGCCGTGCCCTTGGCTGCCCACCCTGTGTGAGCAGCACCACGGGCCACAGGAGAGCCCTGGGCAGCAGGAGCAAAACAGTATGCGGGGCCTCGCAGGCAGGTGAGCACAAATGGGCCTCAGCAGGGGGAGCAAGGCCAGCACTGCCGACCATCTGCCCTGGCAAGATGGCAGTGCCCTGGGATCTAAGCCCCCATCCCCCTAAATCCATAATAAAAATAATCCCGCATTTGCCTGATCTGCCCCAGTTCCAGAAGTGTCTCCTGATGTGTCATCGTGTTGATGCGTGACAGCAGTCCAGGGAGGCACAGCTGACCCCATTTCACAGAATTGCACCAGGGAGGGTTTGGGAGCCCAAGGGGGCAGGGGACACCCCATCCTGCCTTCTAGGTGAGGACACCTGACCGTTCATAGGCCCCCAGCCCAGAGCTCCTGCTAAGAGCCTGGTCCAGGCCTTTGCGAAGATCATGACTGGGAAGCTGGGCACTGCTGGTCCCTGCGGCTGCCGTTGCTGCCTGGGGGCCCCCCACCCAGGATGCAGCCTGGCGCCTGCGTCACTCAGTAGCCCCAGGGGCACAGTTCCCCCGAGAGCAGGACAGTAGGGCCTACCACACACACCCAGAGCATCACGGCTGAGGGGAATGTGGTCCCAGCCCCGACGGCACCTTCTGCCCTGAGGGGCAGAAGGCAGAGGGACTGTCTGCTTGGGCCCCATCGCGGGCCAGGTGAGGAGCCTGACAGAGAGGTGATGGGCCCCCTCCCTCCTCGGAGCCCCCAAAGCCACTCAGCCTGGGCTTGGGCACCCCCGAGCCAGACACCGCCTCCTGAGGCAGGACACTGCCAGGGCACCCCTGGGCCCACGAAGAGCAAGTCTGGCTGTCTCTGGCTTAGGGTAAACTGAAGTATGGACATACCTCCCCGCCCTCAGGGCAGCTACCCAGTCTACCCGCTGCTGGCCTGGGCATGGGGCACAGGCCCAGATGCCCTCAAGGGGACAGGCTCACTCCTGTGGGTGGCTCAGCTCCAGGGGAGGGCTGCCCACAGACCCTTCAGTTGGCACTGCTGAGACCTCAGAGGGGTACAGTGTCCTGGCCCTGTTACCCATACCTAGTCTATGATTCAGCCCATCAGGGGCACGGAGGGCTGGGGCACAATCTAATGGCTCTAAGTCTTTGGTGGCAGCACCACACGGCAGCCCAGGAGCCCACCCAGCCCTGTGGGAGACCACTGTCCAGGGCCAGAGCTGACCCACGTTGCCTACCCCTGCATCTCCCACCCCCAAGGGCTGGCAGACCATGTAGGGTCAGGCGCAGTCCCTGGAGGAGGAGGGGAGGCAATGGGGGCGGTGCCAGAGCCTGGCCCCCAGGTGGCAGGAGTGGGCGGGGCACCTGCCCAGGCTCTGCCCGCTTATGTGCCCGCTCACTCATTCACTTGGTCTTCGCTGTCACTCACCATCACTTGGTCCTTGTCACTTGGCCCTTGCTGGCACCGTCCAAGGTAGGTCTGATCAACTGGCCCCCTGTGCAGAGCAGGAAACCGAGGCCGGGAGGGATTCTGGGACTCGCCCAAATCCCACCAGGCTGACCTGGACCATCCTAACCCCCAGATGCCCCTGCCTGTTGGTCTTATGGCCGAGGGCAGCTGCCCTGCGTGTCCCAGCAGGCCCGACCCCACCAGTGGGGAGAACCCCCTCGGTCTTCGGGAGGGCGGGGCGGGGGCGGGGGCGGAGCGGCCGAAGGGGAGGGGAGCCGCGTCCTGCGCCGTGCGCGCCGCCCGCAGTGCCCGCCGAGCGCCGAGCGCCGAGCGCCGTGGCCGGGGGCGTCGCGGGGCGCGCGGGACGGGCGGCCGGCTCCGGCG
>NC_064815.1:34996020-35071208 GCF_023721935.1 Panthera uncia | reverse complement strand
CGCGGGGCGCGCGGGACGGGCGGCCGGCTCCGGCGGCGCTGCGCGCAGGTAGGGCAAGCAGGGCAGGCGGCGGGGGCGGCGGGCAGGGCCGCCGCCCCCGCCCCCGCCGCGGAGAGCCCCCAACCACGTGGCTGTCCCGGCCAGGGGTGGGGATGCTGAACTTGGGGTCTCCGGGAGGGGAGCACCTGCATGCCCCCCCTTGACTGCCCCCCCCCCCAAGAGGCAGACTCCCCTCCACCGGGGCTCTTATCCCTGGCTCCTGACTGACCCTCCCACGACGACTCCTCGTGCGGCTGTTCTGTCCCCAACCGACCAGGGCTGACCCCCCCCACCCCCACCCCCACCCCCACAAGAGATCTTCCGGCCAGGAGTCCCCTCCACAGGCTGACGCAGACAGGGCCGCGCTCCTGTCAACCCCTGCCCACCCTCCCAAGGTCCAGGAAGCCTGGCTCTCAGCCTCAGTGATGGGAGCAGGGCCTGGGGCCCAGTGAGGGACTCCCTGGGCCCCTGGAGTGGGCTGAGGTGGGGGAGGAGGCAGGAAGCAACCTGCTCTGCCAGGCTGGTGCACGGCAGAAACTGGGCCAGATGGCTTGTGGAGGGTGCTGGGGGCAGCCCTGGGCCCAAAGAGGCTGCAGCCCCTCCCCAGTCCCAGACCTGCTGTGCAGCCTGGGACCCCAAGGTCCTCAGCACCTCCTCTCTGCAGCCTCTAGGCAGAGATGCAAATTGCAGCCAAATCCTCCTGGCTCTGGGATTAACTTCCTCTGGGTAGGCTTCCCCATGCAAAGCATTAGAAAGGAACTGGAAGGAAGCCAAGCAGGGCCCCACCCCTTACATGATGATGGTCTGGGTCACCCACTCTGCAACCAGGGTGGCAAGTGGGCCTGGGAGTCGGGAGGGCGGGCTTCTGGGAACCCACTTGTGCCGTGTGCCTGGCCCTGCTGTCGCCACAACATTGCCCCTTTCCTTCCCACCCAGGGACCGGGCCGTGGTGAGGCTTTGGTGGGGGTGGGAGGTAAGGGTGTGGAACTGAGTAAAAACTTTTCCCTGCGGCTAATTAGCCCCATGGGGGAGGGGCAGGCACATGGGGCCTCATTTGTGGGGCTTCAGCTCCAGGCCCTGCACCCTGTGGACTGTGTGGGTGCCTATGTGGACCTTGGGAAACCGGTGGTGAGGCCCCTGGGGACCTCCCAAGCCGCAGACTGGGTGTCACTGTACAAGGGTGGGCCTCCCTCCTTCCTTTGGGAGGGGGTGCCCTCAACCAGTGGGTAGGGCACATCTGGGGGTGACCGCCGGCTGGCGGGCCCCCTGGCTGTTGCTTCCTCTCGCGCCCTCCAGCCCCAGGCTGGCCACTTCCGAAGCTCCCGACGCCATGGAGGAGTGGGATGTGCCTCAGATGAAAAAAGAGGTAGAAAGCCTCAAGTACCAGCTGGCTTTCAAGAGGGAGATGTCGTCCAAGACCATCCCTGAGTAAGTCCCCAGGACCCCACGGAGCCCCGCCCACCCAGGGCTGCCGGCTCCCATCTGCATCTCATTTCCCTGCCCCGAGCGTTTTGCATGAGCCAGAACCACACCTCCACAGCCAGCCCTCGCCCTGGGGCACCCGCCTGCTCACCTCCCCCTCTCCACCCTGCCGCACACAGGCTCCTCAAGTGGATCGAGGATGGGATCCCCAAGGACCCGTTCCTGAACCCCGACCTGATGAAGAACAACCCGTGGGTGGAGAAGGGCAAGTGCGCCATCCTGTGAAGCACCCCCGCCCCGACTCTTGCCTCTTTGTAGGGAGAACACCTCGGTAAAGGTGTGGCTTTTATAAAGACTCTTTGATGACGTCCGTGCTTTTGTACATTTTCTGATGGAGAAAAAGCAACAGCAGAGCATCAAGCCTGGGCCCTGGGGCGTCTGGTGGGGGGGGTTCCAGGGCACCCAGCACGGGTCGAGGTGTCCGGCGCAGGCCCGCTACAGCAGGTCCCGGATGTGCAGGCTGCGCCGCACGGCATTGGAGACGCCCTCCTTGAAGCGAAACCAGACGTCACTCCTGCCCACCGCTGTGCCTATGCGCCACTCGGTCGCATCTGTGTCCGGGGCCACATCTCCTGTGGAGGGCGTGTGGTTGCTACTCTGCCTTGCTCCGGCCCCTCCCTCCCTCCCCTCCCTCCCGCCACACACCTGCATTCAGGGCTGGCGCTCTCTTGATGACCACACGACCAAAGAAGTCTCTCTCGGGCTGAAGGAGGCAGGTTGGTCAGGGTCTCAGACTCCCTGCTGTGAGCAGAGGGCCCAGCGGCTGCGGGAGCAGACGCCCACCTCCCCTCCCAGTCTCCCTTCCCTTCAGCCCCTCAGAACCCGCATAGTGGCAGGAGGACACCGTGACCAGATCCAAACTGAGCCAAGTGGAACGCCCTACGCTGAGCAGCAGGGAACCACTGGCAGGCCCCCCAGGGCTGAGCACCAGCCCCATCCCTACCCGCCTGCCCCCCACCCCCACCCCCTGCACCTGTTCCTCCAGGGCCGCTTTCTTCAGGATGCGCTCCAGCCGCTGCTCCTCGTGGCTGCGTGAGGCGGGTGGCTGTGTCCCTTTCTCCCCAGCAACCCCCTGGGGACCCTCCTCTGCCTGCAAAAACAGGTGGCGAAGGCTGACTGCGCAGGGCCACTCCAGGGACAAGGTCCCTTCCAACAGCCCTGCCCTCCTAGGCCTGGCTCTGGCCCGAAGCCTGGGCAGGCTTACCTGGTAGCTGTCCCCAGCCCGGGCCAAGGCCTCTGCCCGCCGCATCTTCTCCATTTCAATCTCGTGGGCGATGAGCTGCTTGGCCTGGTAGGTGAGGGGCTTGCGGGCCGGCAGCTCAGGAAAGCGGCAGACCTCCTCCACATTCCTGCTCTCAGAGTTGGCACAGAGATGTACCTGGTCAGCAGAGACAGGCAGGGGCCACCTGCCACACCAGCCCCAGATGCCAGAATGTAAGAGCTGCAGGGTGGGCCCGGTCCTGGCAACACAATGCCTGAGCCCCACAGCAAGAGAAGATTACCTGCCCCAAACCTCAGTTTCCCCGACTACACGTGGGCACAAGAAGGGAACCCCTCCAGGGCCACAGGATGAAGAAATGAGACAAGACCTGGTCTCAAGTCTGGGGCTGAGTGCTTGGAACTGTCACCACTACTGCTTCCCTGTGACTGTGACAGAGGGAGACGTGCGGCTGGTGCCTCACTGGGTAGCAGGGCCCCGGGGACTATCTCGGGATGGGGAAGCCGAGCCCTGGGGAGCTCAAGGGCCCTCTGCGGGACACTGAGGCAGCGAGAGCCTCCGCAGTAAACCTCAGACCCCAGCGCTGTGCCTGACCTGGAACACCACGCCTCACGATCACATCTGGGCAAAGGCTAAGCAGGAACCGAGCCCCTGCCGCTCCCCCACAGACGGCAACACCAACACACGCGTCGCCGAGACCACGCTTTCAGATTCCCGGCCCAGAGACCGCCACAGCACTTGGAGCCCAGCTTCCTGCCCCCGGCACCCCCGCCCCAGGTGCCGCACAGACTCACGGCTCTAGCCTGTAGACATAGTGCCCGTCGGGCATGCGCTCCTGGCGGTAGGTTAGGCTGTAGGCAAGCATGGTTCCCACAAGGCCGGCCAGCTGCTGTTTCTCACGAGTGCTGTACAGCTGTGTGCTCACCTGGGGACAGGGGGCAGGGGCAAGGGCACGGACGCTGAGCACGGCCAGGGGCCCTCCCCTGTGGGCAGTCGCAACCCCACCCTGGCTGAGGCACTCACAGGGCGCAGCTTGGGCGCCAGGATGTCCAGAAGCAGGCAGAGGACATCCAGGACGAGGGCCTGAGGTGCAGCTCGGCTGCGGGTAGCGGGCGTCAGGCCCGACACCAGCGTCTGGATGAGGTTCTGTGTCCTGCTTGTCCGGTTCTGGGCCTGGGGCAGACAGTGAATGGGGCCTGGGTAACCCGGCGTCTCTGGGCCGGCCCCGAGCCCCGGGCTGGGTGCAGGGGCACACCTCCTGCTGGCTGCTGGGGAAGGCGATCCTCGGCACGTGGCTGGAGGCGAAGAGCAGGTGGAAGGCTGCCGGCAGGAAGGGCAGGTAGCGCAGCAACCGGAAGCTCTGGCCGTGGTGGGCGGCCCGGCTCAGCAGGTCGTCAAAGGCCAGCCAGTCGAGCGCCGCGCACACGGCACCCAGGCTGGAGTCCCGAAGCCGCAGGCGCAGGAAGTTGTCAAACAGGCCCTGGGGGTGAGCAGGTGGGTGGGCCCCGAACCCCTCCAGCCGCGGCCCCCAGCCCGCCGTGTAAACACCACCCAACGGGAACCTCCACCTCCCACCGCCCTGCCAAATGCAGGGCCTCGGGACATCTGCAAACACCAGCAAGGGACCGCCCCAAAACCCCAAAGACAGACCCAAGAAGGCCCAGCCTGCCACCCCGGTGTTCTGACCAAATCCCTGACAGACGCACCAAAGAACCCGACCTCCTCCCTAAAGGAAGTTCCGTCGGTCAGAATCAAGTGCATAGAAAAAGCCCCACTCTCGTTCCTTGCAAGAGTCGTCTCCTTGGGCTACGGCACGGCCCCTCCCCGTAACGGTTTCCAGATTTACGGATCACCCAATAATCCAAAGCCGCTTAGTCAGGGAGGCAGCTTAGGCCAGGCTTCCCGGGGGTGGGGGGCACCTGTGCCACCCGCCCAAACCGGAACTCCACTCTGCCCGCTCCGCCCCACCCAGATGGATCCCGACCAGCAAATGGAGTGACCCCACCGCCCACCCGGCCCACCTCCCCACCCTGCCAGCCCACACGGGGCGTCCCCTCCTGGCACCAGCTAGTCCCTCCACCCAGGCCTCTGTCCATTTGCTGTCATCTCTGAGAGATCTCCCCGATGCCCCATGTCCACCACCCCTCGCACCTATCCTGTTTCCCTGACACCATCTGAGGTGTCTCCCACCCGCTGTCTGGGGACAGACACGCAGCCAGGTACTGAGCCACTGGGAGCCCCCCAAAACGTCCCAAGAGCATCATTACCTGGACCACCTTCTCATGCTCGCCTGCAGACGCAGCCACGTGCAGGATGTGGTAGAACCGCTGGGAAGTCGCGGTCAAAGGCACCTCGGCAGGACGGGGCCCCAGACCTGTGGGCCCATCGCCAAGCAGGAGCGTGTGCGGGATCAGGGCCAGGTTCTGGCCCCAGCGTTGCCTGCAGAGGGGTGCCGAGGCTGGAACGGAGCCCCGCCTCTTTATCGCTCTCAGTGGCACCTTGCCACCCAAAGCGGCCTGAGGGTCTGCTCTACTGGTCCTTAACGGGATGGCGGGGAGGCCAAGTGCCCCCAGGGCCTGGGCAGCATTCGGTCTCTGCTGGAGGCAGGGCTGGCCGGCCTGCTTACCTCTGCGCCCGGGGCAGCTGGAAGACCTCCTGCCACACGGAGAAGAGCCCCTTGCGCTGGTCCTTGAGACCCACGCGAGTGGTCTGCACGACCTGCACGCTCAGCTGCCGCCGGCCCCGCCCGTGCAGGAACTGGACACAGGGTGTGCGGGGCAGTGAGAGGCGGCTGAGCCCTGCCTCCCCCGGCCGCAGCCCCTGCCCCACCTGCCCACCTGCCCACCTGCAGGGTGTTGACGCAGGCGCGGATGTCGCTGTCCGTCTTCTCGCAGAGAGCCGCCAGCGCACCCGGGTCGGCCTGCATGCCCCGCCGCAGGGAGATCTGCAGGGAGGCGGGAGGGTGGGCGCTCTCCCCCCCCAGAAACCCACCCCAAGGCCACCTCTTCCCGAGAACACAGGTGAATGCAGGGGAACAACAGCTACAGACTCTGGGGCCCGGCCTCGCTCTGTGCTCGAACCATCTACTGCCAGAGGGCAAACTGGTCCAGTCACCCCCATGCCCAGGGGTCAGCTAGGGGATGGGGCCTGGATGCGAGAGGGGACCAGGACAGGCGCGGCGTCCCCCCACCCCATAGCTGGCCACATGGCCCCCCGGTTGCGTATTCCCCACCACAGCCCTCACCCACCTCTTGTAGCCGCTGCACGAGCCTGGAAGACAGTGTGGGCGGAAAGTGGAGAAGAAAGGCCTGCTGCCTCAGCTGCCGCAAGGAGGGCACAAACCTGTAGGGGGCAGACACGGGCACACACCCGCCCCCAAGGGCAAAGGCGGCGGCTGGGGGTGGGGGTGGGGGTGGGGTGCGGCACCCTCCCAGGGGCCCTCTGCTCTCCCCCACTCACTGGTCATTGCAAATGCAGATGACGGGCCTCATCAGGAGTCCCCCCTCAGCCCGGCGTCGCCGTCCCCCACTTGTGGGAACAGCCAGACCCCCAGACTCTGCTTCTTGCGGGCCCTTGCGATCCAGGATGCTCAGAAGAACGTTGACAGCGGCCTGGGGTATGGGCGGAGGACACGGTGAGCCCTAGCCCGTCGCCGGCCCACCTGCCCACCCACTGGGGCGCCCAGGAGGCCCACCACAGGGGCCCCGTCGATCTCATCGATGACCAGACAGTTGGGTTTCCCGCCAGCACCCAGCACCGACTCCATCTGCGTGGCCGCCTCGATGCACGTGCGGAAGGCCTCAGGGCTGCGGTCGTCACTGGAACCAGTGAGGCCAGAGGTGGGGCCATCAGGGGAGCGATCGGGGTCCCTGGCAGCACAGGCTCCCAGGACTGGGCCACCAGGCCTACAGCTAGAGGCTACCCCGTGACAGGACCACCCCGCGTCCCAGCGAGTCCAGCCAAAGCACGAACTCCACCGCCCAAGACCCCGGGACCAAGCCCCACCTCTGGCCCACCACGGTTTCGGGGGAGTCAGAACAGACCGGAGGCCTGGCACGTACCTCGCATTCAACTCCACCACGCAGTAACCAGCTTGCCGCGCAATCACGTGAGCCAGGGTGGTCTTGCCCAGCCCCGGGGGGCCACACAGCAGCGCCACCTACGGCGGAGACAGGCCGGATGAAGACAGGCTACCACCCGTACCGCCGCGGAGCCCCCGCCCCGCCCCCGAGGCTGAAACTCCCGTCCCGTGAGGCTCACTCCTAAGGGATGTGCCCCAAGCCCACCGTGGCGAGCACACAAGCACAGACCACACTCAGCGCGCTTGGCTTCCCGCCTACCGCTTCAGAGTCGGAGACGACGACGCCCGAGACCAGCAGCGAGGAGATCGGACAGGGACACAGACGCTGCTAGTGCAACTGACCCCCAGAAACCACCCGCCGTCACCGTGAGCGTCCTGGAAAGGTACGCGGTCCTCCGAAAGGCAGACTTCGACCGGGTCGTTAAAGCACGCTCAAATTCCAACTCACGGCGCCGACGTTCCGTGCCAACAGCCTGGCGCTATGACGCCCTCAGCCACGGAGACAGAGGCCCCCAGAGGCCGCACGCGCGCTGGCCACCCGAGAGCACAGCCCCCGGGCTCAGACACGTGTGTGGCACGGCCAGGTGGGGCTCACCTTCTGCCGGGGCCGCCGGCTCGGGTCCAGGTCAGCCTCCAGCATGTCCTCTAGCACCTGCTCGTGGCTTTTCCATTTGCCGGAGGTCGTGGCCTCCTTGCCACCGCGGGCCAGCTCCAGACCGGGTCTGGGCCTCCTCGCAGGCCTCTCTCGGCCGAACACCACCAGGTCCCACAGCTTCAGCCACTTGAGGAGGCAGCGGTTAGTGAACTGCGGGACGGGAAGCGTGGCCTGGAGGAACCGCCAGCGCCAAGGACTCCCCGTGCCCGCCCTTCACGTCAGCCTGCGGTCCCAAGCCCCGAGAGACACACGGGAATGTGGAAGCTAAGGAACAGGTCACCCTGCCGGTGAGTGACAGAGCGAGGCACACACCAGGACCTCCATCCCTACCACCTAACTCCCTCAGGAGACCCGACTGTCCCGCGTGTTCCAGCATCAGCTGCTGGGACAGTGGGGAAGGAAACAGGCTGCAGGCAGGGGGAGCCCTGGACCCCCAGCCCAGGTCGCAGGGGACTTCCAGAACGCCAGCCCCATGCTGGCCTCAGCTTCCCCACATACAGCTCCAAAGCGCAAATCGAAACCCTCTCCGCCCTCCCAAGGTCCTTCAAGCTGACAAGAGCAACTCTGGGGCAACAAAGAAATCAGTCACGCTTGAACGGGAACAAGAGAGCGAGGTCTCACGTCATCGCTAAGAAGCTCCGTGTAGCACCGGGGTGCGAACTCATCCACCCAGAGGCAGTGCTGGGAGTCGTCTTGGCTGTCAGCCAGCTCTTCCTCAGGGGCCTCCGAAGTCTGGACCTCCTCTCCCACCTCCTCAGAGCTGAGGCTGGAGAACATCATGCCCTGAGCTGCCGGGCGAGTAGAGGGACTGCACACCCCCCGCCGACTACAGGCTGGAGATCAGCAGTCCAAGAGCCGGTAAGGGTCCCAGGGCTGGAAGGGCCCACCGTGTCACCTGCGAAGCGTGTCTGAGAGCTGACGGGCCTCCTCAAGCAGTTGCTGCCTCCGCTGTGCAAACAGCAGAGACGGGATCAGCGAGTCTCCAGCACACAGTCACCCCAGAGCTACCCTTCTCCCGACAAATCCCACCTCGTTGTCGACCTGCTCCTTCAGGGACGCGAAGGACACACCCAACAGGTCCAGCTGGCCACGGCCTCGCCACCAGATATCAAGGAAAGGGTTCTGCAGGGAAACGAGGACACCATTTGTCATCTCTCAGAACACAACCACCCACAGACCCTCTCTCGTCAGTGCTCAAGGACCCAGGTGGCGTTTTCGACTGACAACAGACCAACACAAGGACAAACCACATCTCCAAACAAAAATCCTAAAGAGAAAATGCACTGGGATGGAGATAGCTTTAAAGAAAAAAGGTAAAGGTTAAAACATCAGAGAAAGGGAAAAGAGACACCACAGGAAGGGGACAGTGAAACAGGCGCTCACAGGTGGATAACTGCAGGTCACATGAACTTCCTGAGGGGTCCCCAGGGTCTGAGGGTTGATATGATGTCTAGGACCCTTTCCTGGACAGCACCCGAGCCCGCCAACCCTGCAGGAAGGCTGTTGCCAGCCTCTCACCCCCACTTGTGGCCACACAACACTCACCTGCACCCCTGTGCCCACGGGGTCACCCCGCAGCACCAGAAAAGCCCGGCAGCCACCAGTGGAGGTCACACTGACATAGTCCTCCAGGACAGGGGGCCGCCTCAGGACAGGATTTCGAGCTGCTGGAGAGGCCTGAAGGGGACCCACATCAGCACCAGCATCCAAGGGCCTAGGAAGGGACAGATGCTGACCTGGGGACACTCACCTCCTGTGACCACGGCAGGAGAAACTCAGATCTACTCTTGACTATACATTCCTCCCACACACACTCAGCCCCAAGCCTCCCAAAACCTGGGACCCTCCCAAAATCCCTGGGGCATCTGTGCCCCGAGCCACACACCCTTTGCCCCACAGTTCAGGGGGGATCTCCGGACTCGGTGGGGGGGTGATGTGCCCAGCAGGCGAGTCAGGAAGGGGCAGCTCTTCCATTTGCTCAGGTCTGAAGTTCAGCTTCTTCACGACTTCCAGCCTGAGCCGTTTGACCCTGGGGGCTGGGGAGAAAGTCGAAAGTTTCAGAAGCTCTTGCCAAGCCTCACACCCCACCCTTATGCCTTGGGGCTCTGAGGACATACTGGGGGGCAAGGCCCCGTCCCTGGGGTCATGATCGGCCAGCTGCCTCTTCCTGGCACTGCCTTTGTGGTTCCCTGGAGGTCCGCCTGGAGAGCAATGAGTGGCAGCGTCCCCTCCAGCAACGGCCTCCTCGAATGTCAGCCGGGACCGACACACTGCGGGCCAGGGACCCCTGGAGGGCGACGGGGTGGCTGTCCCTGCCGGGAGAGAAGGTTGACAGCAGCGGCGCCAGGTCAGCCTGTACAGGCAACAGCTCCCGCGGCCTGGGGCGCTGGAGGGCCCTTCTCGCTCCGATACGCCCCCGCCTGAGCTCGCTCCAGCCTCCGGGTCCCCCGCCGCCTCCCCTCCTCCGACCAGCCCTCCAGGACTAGGGGGACGAGGCCGGGGCGGGGCCCACGCCCACCTTCCAGTTCGGCCAACACCTCGAGCTCGGCCGCAAACTGGCTGTAGAAGTCGTCCTGGCCGCCCCCCAGCTCGCGCTCGGGGTCTCCCATGGCGCCCGCTCACGCTGCACCAACCCGCCGCTCCGAACCTCCCGCGCGGCCGCCGGTGCTGCGCGCCGTTCCCGCCCCTCGCGTCCCGGCGCCGCCAATCAATGGCCGGCGTGCCCGGCGGCTCTCGCCATTGGCCACCGGGAGGAGCGGGGCGGAGGCGGGGCTGCGCGCGCAGGCCGGGCGGGGCCGAGCCAGCGCCGTGGCCTCGGGCGCTCACCATTGGCCGGCACGCCCGCCCGTCTGCGACGAGGGCGGGGAGAGCGCCGGGCTGAGCAGACGCGCCGGAGTCGAAGCGGAGGTCCTGGGCGCTCACCATTGGCCCTCACGGCCGCCCGTCCGGGGCGTGCGCGGGGCGTGGGCGGGGCGTGGGCGGGGCGTGGGCAGGGCTGCGCGCTCCGGCAGGTCCCGTGAGGCGCGGCTGCGGGGTCGCTGGGCCGCCAGGTGCGGGGACGTGGTGCTGGAGCCGGCGCCCTGCAGCTGCCTCGCGGGCCGGGGCGGCGCGGCTAAGCTGCAGGTCGGTCCGATGTAGGGGCGGGGCAGGCTGCGGGAAGGGCTCCCAGAACCCGTAGGCCGGTGCCCATCAGACGCGGGGGTCGGGGGCTGCCGGGGAGGATTGTATCTGCTTCGGGGCGGGGGATGAGGGCGGAGATGGCCGCCCTCGCTGGGCGCCACGGCCGCCGGGGGGGTGGTAGGGGGGGGGCCCGGCAGCTCCTCTCTTGGCCCCTCCCCTCTCGGCAAGCGGCTCCTGTCGCGCGTTGGAGGACTGCCCCGGAGGGGTCCGCGGGGGTGGGCTGAGGCGCGAGACTGCTTCTTCCGGGCTCTGCGTTTGGGTCGGACAACCCCACAGTCACAGCTGAGAAGTGAGAGTAGAAAGGGATCTAGTGCGTGCGGACGCCGCGTCAGTAGCTTCACGCCGGGGACCCTGGAGAACAGGGATGTACACGCCAATTGCGCAGGACGCTGACGTGCGCCGTACTTCCCGTGGACCCCCGTGCGTTGCAGGCGCCAGCATGGAAGCAGGCCCAGTGGAGAGCCTGTCGGTGGTGTACCAGAGCCAGGATTTCCTGGTGGTGAACAAGCACTGGGACCTGCGCATCGACAGTAGGATGTGGCGTGAGACCCCCACCCTCCAGAAGCAGCTGCGCCTCCGCTTCCCGGAGTTAGCGGACCCTGACACCTACTATGGGTTCAGGTGTGCAGAGGCCAGGCACTGGTGGCCCCCAGCGGCCTCTGCGGGAGGGAAGTGGCCACCCCCCGTCTAGCCACCCCTGATCCGCTGCCCCATGCCAGGTTCTGCCACCAGTTGGACTTCTCCACCAGCGGGGCCCTCTGTGTGGCCTTGAACAAGGCTGCAGCGGGCAGCGCTTACAAGTGCTTCAAGGAGCGCCGTGTCACCAAGGCTTACTTGGCTCTGGTAAGGCCTGACCAGTCTCCGAGGCAGGGGGTTCCCCAGAAGTGGTGGGTGGCCCCGAGGGCAGCTCGTGACCCTCTGCCTGGCAGGTACGGGGACACGTCCAGGAGAGCCGGATGACCATCAACTATGCCATCGGCAGGAACAGCACAGAGGGTCGGGCTCACACCATGTGCATCGAGGGTACACAGGGTACGCGGGCCAGGGGAGTGGGGTCTGTCAGGGGGACATCCCTGGGGACCAGTGGGAGGGGGAGGGTCATCCAGTGAGAAGCCTGAGCGGGCAGGGCCCGTGGAGACAGGTGAGCTGGGCTGGAGTGGATCGGGCCCTAGGCTGGTCCAGCCAACTTCACGCCCTGTTCTCCTCTTCACAGGCTGTGAGAACCCAAAGCCAAGTGTCACCGAGCTGGTGGTCTTGGAACATGGGCTGTACGCGGGCGACCCCGTCTCCAAAGTGCTGTTGCAGCCCCTCACGGGTACGTCTGGGGGCGGGGACCAGGAAGCCGTCCAGGCCCCTTTGCTGTCTGTTAACGACGTCCCTCGCGCCCCTGGCGTGGCCGATGTCTGGCACCCACGTCTCTTCACACGAGGTGCTGCAGTGTCCCTTCTGTTACGCGTGAGATGAAACGGTGGCACAGGGGCAGAGTGGCCTGCCTGGGGCCGTTCCGCTATCTCAGCCCCACACGGGGTCTTGCTCCTGGACGTGAGGGCCTCTGGAAGGCCGGCAGGAGTTCTCCAGCGTGCCTGGCCCTGACCCCCCCGGCAGCGACTCTTGGAGTCGACCGCTTCTCTAAATCCCGATGTTCTCGTTTGTACCAGGAAACAGAGAGGTCTGCCATTTTCAGGGGTTTCGTGGGGCTTCCAGACAGCGACAGGACAGGGCTGGGGCGATGTGGGGGGAGGGGAGGGGCACGGGATGCCCTCCCCACCCTACCAGTTCCCTCGGCACCCCCACAGGCCGGACGCACCAACTGCGTGTGCACTGCAGCGCCCTCAGTCACCCCGTCGTGGGGGACCTGACCTACGGGCAGGCGTCAGGCCGGGAAGACCAGCCCTTCCGCATGATGCTGCACGCGTTTTACCTGCGCATCCCCACCCACACCGAGTGTGTGGAGGCCTGCACGCCAGATCCCTTCGTGCCCACGCTCGATGCCTGCTGGAGCCCCCGCACCCTGGTGCGGTCACTGGACCAGCTCGTCCAGGTCCTGAGGGCTGCTCCCGACCCTGAGCCTGCGGAAGGGAGCCCCGGACCTTGCCGCGCTCCCACACCCTCCACCAGGCCCCCCGAGACAGAGGCACAGCGGGCGTCGTGCCTGCAGTGGCTGTCAGAGTGGACGCTGGAACCTGACAACTAAGGGCACCACGGTGGGTGGGAGCGCCAGCTGGGACCACTAGGGGTGGGGGCTTCAGGGGAGAACCCTAGGCCCGTCCCAAGTCGGGGGTGTCCCTGTGTGCGGCGCCCCTGCGGACAGGGACGGAATCCCCTGGCTGTGGCAGCTAGACCTGGAGAGGGGCCGCAAGGCCAGCAGGGGGAGCCAGGCCGCCACGATTCTGGAGGATGAGGCCTTCCTCCGAGCCCCGTCTCCCCCAGGGGAAACCAAGGCCTGCCTTCCTGGCTCCAAAGCTTCATCCCTCGCGGCTTGTTTTTGTAAATTTGCTCAAGGTCTCCCTGCAAGAGGCAGAGGCAAGAGCTGAGCCAGCCTCGAGTTGGGTCCCTCCGGGGCCCCCAGCCGGGGCCTCAGAGCACCTGGTCCTCACCGTTCTCAGAGGTCCTGTGTTGGTCAGCCTAGCCGGGCTGGGCCTCCCCTCTTGCAGACCCTGACCCATCCTGCCCGTGATACTGCCTTGTGCCTTTGCTTCTACCAGACTCTGCCCGTGGGCCCCCTCCTACCCAGATGGCTTGTGGGGAGGGTCTGAGCCACGCCTCTCGACCCTCTCACAATGCCTAGGCAGCCAGCAGTCCCGGATTTGGGCTTGGGAGTGGGGACGACCAGCCCCCATCCCCGGTAACAGCCCCGTCAGCCTACTTGCAGCTGAGCGTCAGGGACTCAATAAATACTCAGTGACTGACCCCGTGAGCAATCGTGAATCTGTCCGACGTGGGGGACTTGGGGGTCCCGGATCCCTGCCCTCTTCCCTGCATGGGGCAGACCTCTGCCCTAGGCCCCCCCAGCAGGACCCAGGATGGACCTCATGGTCCCGGCCACTGACCTGTCCTCCCCCACCGTGCAGTGAGCACCCTACAGCCCTAGTGTGAGGGCCGGGCTCTGGGTAGAGGACGGAAACTGGGTCAGTCCTGTTCCTGGAGATCCCCATTTCTGGCCAAAAACATTGCAGCATGCATCTGTTCTCACCGGTTCTTCCTAGAGCTGTGGTCTCCACATCCGCCTTAGGGCCCTTCACCGTCTCAGAGGGCCAGCCAGTCTCCAGGGTCGGGGAGAGCAGGAGGCAGGTGTGACCAGCCGCAGGACACTTGTCTGGACACACTGGCCTGGGGGGGCCCAAGGGCTGGGCCTACAGAGCCAACAACAGAGAAGTCAGAGGGCTGGGTATACCTCGTAGTCCCCAACGTAGGAAGGCATGACGGTAAGGCACACAGGAGTAGGCACCGTCCTGGGGAACGTTCTCCGTGTGCTGCTGTTCCCCGTAAAAGATCTCCTTGGTGCCTTGAATCCCCCCGGGATCCAGAAAGCCACCCACAGGCCAGGCCTGGACCTTGCTTCCTACGGGTAGGCTGGGAGGTTGTCTCCCACCACCCTGTGGGCCTCTAGGCTGGGACTGCAGAGGCCAGACACGGGCGCACACGGCCCCGTCTGTGTCCCCCCCCCCCCCCCCCCCCCCGCCCCGGGGGGGGGGAGCTGGGGGGGGGGGGGGGCGTGCAGGTGCCTCTGGGCAAGGGGGAAAAGGAGAGCTTCCTTAGCAAGAGTGGCAGGACAGGCACTGCTGGTGGGGCCAGAGCATGGGCAGGTCCCCACTGGGGAGCTGCGTGTGCTGGTGGGGCCCCGCCCCCAGCCCCCAGCCATGCGGAAGGGCAGCTGGACTTCGGTGAGGCCTGTCCACAGCAGGGGAGGGGGGAGCTGTCTTCAGCCGGTCCCTCTAGCTGTTGGCGCCTTAGGCCCTGGGTCAACACGCCTGCTTGGCGGTGAGGCTGGCTCTCTGGGCACATGTGGCTCTCCTTGTGGTGCTGATGACAGTAGTTCGGTGGCTGACCCAGCACCATGGGGTTCCAGGCCCCCGTATCCCCCGGGCCCTGCCCCCCTCAGCTGGGGATAAGCCTCCACGGCACCTCCCACTCTACCTCAGGGGACCCATCCTGGGCCCCAGAGCGTGTGCACCACAACTCTTTGCCATTGAGGACACTGTCTGCTGCCTTCATCCCCTCCCCGCCTCACAGCACGCACACTTACTGACACACACGCTCACGGGGCAGAAAGTGCCGCATGCGTCGCTGAACCCAGGTGCCACACTGGATCCACGTGTGCCTGACGTCCCTGTGGGGAACACATCTATCATTCGCATAGTTGTGGCCGCCCCCAGGCACACGCGTGTGCACAAGGACAGCAGCACACACGACAGCTGCAGACACGCACGTGTACGAATACACACGTGACCCCCCAGGGAACAGACACATTCCCCAGTGGGCAGGGGTGTGCGTTGGGCGGCTGCCAACCGTGAGCTCAGTCTGTCGCTCCGCCGGGGCCGGAGGGCAGGTGTCTGCTGTGCTCAAGGTCCCCCGGGGCGGACACGGCACCGTCACCTGGCACAGCCCTGGTCTCTGCCCTGCACATCTGCCAGGTAGGCATCGCTGCAGGACTGGGTGGCCAGGCAGGCAGGGTGTCAGGCGAGGCATGGAGCCGAGCAGGGACACACGTGCCCACCCCCTGCACCAGCCCTGTGCCCCAGGGCTCAGCTGCAGGGTCTGACACACTCGGTGGGCTGGGGTCCCTAGTGGCTGGAGCACCTGTCACCTGGCTTATACCCCCCTGCATTGGACAGCCACCCCGGGGCGCGGGAGCAGCCTCCCTCTACAGCAGAAGGTCTCCGAGCCCAGGTGAGAAGTGACGGCTGGGGCAGGGCCACCCGAACCTCAGGGCGCAGGCTGGGAGTCTGTCATCGTGGCTCTGGGTGGGGAGCTGAGCCCCTCTGAGCTAACGCTTTGCTCCCTGCAGAGGACAGTAACACCCTGGGTGGAGCGGAATCTAGAAGCCCACAAGCGCCAACACCCTCAGGACCTCCATCTGCAGGCTGGCCAGGGCTGTTCCGGGGCTGTGGTGGGAGTTGTGGCCGGAGGCAAGGTCTGGCTGGGCCTCCAGGTCTCCCTGGAGGAGAAGAGAGCTTTCTAGGCCACCCAGGTGTGGGCACAGGTTAGGGAACCCCTGAAGCTTCAACCCCCAGCTCCGTGCGGGGGACTTACTGGGACCACCGCCCCTGCCCTGCAGCTGTGTGGAGATCTGTTTTTCGGAGACACCAGAGCCTGCAGGTGCCACGAGCCCTGACCTGCGATAAGGAAGGCCCCGGGGTTAGGGCCGGCCCCCTTCTGCCGCTCCCTTTGGTTCCGCAGAGCTATTGTTTGTGGGGCTGTTACCCTCCCCAAAGACAGACACACTTGTGGGGCAGCCATCCTGTGTGACCCCAGACTGCAATGCCCTCTCTGTGCCCGGGCCGAGGAGGGCAGGGGACGGTGATGGTGTGGGCCTCATCCCGTCCTATCTCCTCTCCAGCGTGTCCCGAACCCACCGCCCGTGACCCCACACCTTCCTGCACAGCCATGAGCCTAAGAGCAGGTGAGACTGCCCCCCCTCGCAAAGGGGCACCGTGGACCCTCCGGGGGTGGTTCCCACGGCCGGCTCCTCTCAGGTGGCAGGACCATCTGTGGTCATAGGGACACAGGGAGCCCTGGGCAGACCCTTGACGGATGCCCCCACCAGGCAGGCGCAGCCGTGCCGGGGGGGGGGGGGGTGGGGGGCGTCAGCCACTCATGGCCCGTTCTGTTCCAGGTGCCCAGGTGAGCCCAGGCCTCGCCCTCCTTGTGTGGCTCACGGCCCACTGCTCTTGTCTCCAGGCCCAGGGCTTCTCCCAGGGAGGGCTGGATGCCAGCAGGGCTGACCTGTGGGCCAGGTGAGTGCCAGCCCCTCCTGCAGTTCCAACCTACAGGTCACATCCTGGCAGCTGATCCCCTGGCAGGCGGGGGCGGGGGGGGGGGGGGAGGGTGCGGCTCCAGGGGCTGCACCTGACGGCCCAGGCGAGGCTGAGGCAGGGCTGCCCCCAGCACTCACCGACCTTGCCCCAAGGTGGCCCAGATCACCCAGTGTCCTGCATCATGTCCCAACCACACCAGAGTAGCCAAGAGTGGGTCCCCCAGGCTGTCGCAGCTGGGGCCGGGGCCGCTGAACCCCTCACCTCTCACACTGCTCTCCCGGCCAGAGTCCTCTCGGCTTTCTTCCCCTGCCCCGAGGCTTGGCTGCTCGCTCAGGTCCTAAACAGAGACTCGGTAATTCCCAAGCACTGTTCAGAGGGCTCATGCGTGGGCTCAGCCACCCTTCCCTTCCCTGGGAGTCAGAGACCTCTCGTGGACCATCAATCACTGACCAATCAGTGTGCTGATTAGGCAGGGCTGGAGACCCAGGCTGAAGTCCCGTGAGACGCCCTCCCCACGCACGGATTATAGTAGACGCACAGCCTGCGGAGCACTCAGCTAGGAACCAGCCTGGCCGTGGTGACACCGCAGATGCCCGGACCACATCTGCTCCAAACACTCAGCCGTTGCTGGGGCCGGGGAGCTCACCCGAGCTCGGAGCCCCCTGGGACCGGGCCTCGGGCGGGAGCACAGACCCAGAGTCCAGGCCGGGGCCATACTGAAGCCCTGCTCATCGCCTGGAGCCTGGGGCCAACTACGTGCCACAGGGGCACAAGTGCGTGCCGAGCGGAGCAGCGGTCTTGCCTGCGCCCAGGCGCCACCAGCCACCCTTCCTGTGTCTCAGCCCCTGGGTGTTGGGGAGCTGACCTCTCTCCTGTGCACTGCAGTCCGGGCTACACCCCACCCCCCCCCCACTCACCGCCTGCCTCCTTTCTGCCCAGTGCCAACGCCTCCCTCCTGCACAGCTTCTGGTGCCAGCCGGCCAGCCAGCTGCCCCGGGACCAGCTCTCCGCTCTCATCAGGGCGATGGCGACTCGCCGGGTCCTCCTCAGAGCCTGGCAGGTGAATGGCTGTGGCGGATGGGCACAGGCTGGGGTGCTGAGGGCAGGGGTGTCCCCAGCGCAGGACACGGGCCAGCGGGGGGCCCGCGGGCCCGGGTGGGGGCGAGCTCACGGTGGGGGAGAGAAGGGGGGAGCACTGGGGCCCTGCGGGAGACACCGCCAGCGTCACCACCGCCTGAGGGGTGTCGCTTCAGTAGACCCCGACGCGACAGGGGGTCTGGCCCTCCAGAGGTTGGGCTTTCCCTCCCCTGAGTGATTCTCTGCTGCTGCCCACTTTGGATCATTTCTAGGGCCTTCTCTGCCAATTACCTGCAGACCCCCTGCCTTCTGTTCTTGTGTTCGGGTGAGGGCTTATCCGCCAGGCCTGCGCTGGCCGCTTCCTCCCTCCATCTGTCATGCAGCGTCCCCCTTTGGGACGGGTTCTGGGCCCGGGGCAGATCCCCCAGCCTGCTGGCCTCTCCCCGCGACCCACCACTGATCCAAGCATTGCCCATCCCTGAGTTTAAAGAAACGGAAAGAAGAAAAGCTACCATTTTGTGTCTTTGTAACATTGGTATGAAGTTAGTACCGAACCTAGAACGACCTCCAAGTGAGTCAAGCAACACAAGAAATCCAGGCAGGCGGCCCTGAGATAAATGCCTCTGAGTCACCGTAGCGCAGGGGGGCCCAGGGTGGGGAGGACTCTCGGGCTGGCCTTGACACATCCCGAGAGCGGCTGAGACGGGAAGACGACGTGATGTCCAGGTGAGGCGGGGTCCAGGCAGGCAGGGAAGGGGCCACCCTGAGGGGGAGGGTAACGTGGCAGAGAGAAGGGGGCCGGGGGAGCCCCGGGCTGGGCGAGCGGGTGACCCATCACCGCCCTGCCCAGCTCAGCTGCCTGGCCAACCTGGCCGCGCTGCACGGCCTCCAGGACGACTTTGAGCTCCACCCGCCGGACCTGCTGCTTTTCTACAAGTGAGTGCCCGCTCCCGGCCCGAAACCTGGGCGGCACAGGCTGAGCGTGCCTCCTTTGGAGTCCCGGGGACCCCCGCTCCCCAGGGATATCCGGGCCACCCCAGAGCACGATTGGCCGGTCTCCACCCTCCCGACAGCCCCCCAACCCTCCCGCAGCCTGACGCAGGTAAGGGAAGCCGACTGCCGGGCCTTCACCCACCGTGCCGCCCAGGGGGACACGGAGCTGCTGGCCAACCTGCCGGACCAGAGGGCCGCCCTGCAGCGTGTGGCCTTGGCCTGCCTGGTAGGCACCGCGGGCAGGCCCCGGGCGGGCCGGGTGGACCGGAAGCGGGGCCAGGCTCACGCTGACCTGCCGTCCCGTAGGGAGGACCCCGCTTGCGGCTCAGCGCCTCTGACCTGCTGCTCCTCGGGGTCCTGGTGTGCGACATGGACGCGTCCAGCATCGTGGCCGCGGACCCCCGTGTGCTGCAGAATCTGCAGCGCTGCCGTCGGCTGACCGCCCCCCAGCAAGCCGCCCTCAACACGCTGCTGGCCAGTGGGGAGACCACGCTTGGGTAGGCAGGGCCGGAACTCTCTGCCCAGGCCTCCCCCTCCGGAGGAGACCGCCAGTGTGTACCGCTCTGCTGACCTTCGACCTCTCGCCCCGGCTCACAGCCCCACTGACCCCGCAGCCTGGGACACACCAGCTTAGGGGTGCTGCCCCCACCCTCCGAACCCCACGGTCCCCTGCCCCCATACCCGGAGTGGGAGAGTCTCTCCTGAGCAGGGTGTCCCCCGCAGGGCAGGCCCCAGAAAGTGGGTGCTCGGAGAGGGGCAGGCAGCCTCCAGGCCCCGGGGCTGTGCTCCCGACCCTGACACAGTGCCCCCCTTCCCACATGCCAGGCCTCCGGGTTCCTGGAACCTAGAGGGGCTGCAGGCTCTGGGACCCCTGGCCACCTACATCAGCTCCAGCCTGTGGATGCAGGTGAAGCAGGTAGGGTGCTCTGGAGTGGGGGGTTGTCCAGCTGTCTGTGGACAAGGGGAGGGGCGTCCGGCCGGCCTTCCACCAGCCACTCCGCTGGGGACTGGTGTCCCCAGTCCCTCCCTGCCCCAGGGTTTCCATCCATGGGGCGGGAGGAGGAACCAGGGGCCCCTGCCAGCCCCTCGCCAGGGTATGGAGTCTGTATGCCCGCTCTGCCAGGCTGTGGGCCTGGACTTCTTCGGCAGCACGGTGGCCACGTACCGAGCTGGGCGGCTCAGCCAGCAGGACGCCAGGCGCTTCGTCACTGGCTTTCTGAAGGCCAAGGCTGAGTCGGTGTCCTCTCGGCCCAAGCGGGGCACAGGTCAGTGTGGCCACTGTGGCCCGGGGATGCTCTGTCTCCTCCGCTTTGGGCTCCTAACCCTAGGGCGGGCTCACCCAACATGTGGCATGCTGGCCTGGGCGTGGCCTAGGGGTCTGCTTCCAGCCGGGGGGCGCAGGGGGTGGGGGGCGTCGGGGTTGGTTAGAGCCCGGTGGAGCTGAACTGTAAGGTCGGGCCTGGGTTGGGAGTCGAGGTCAAACTCAGTCTGGTCTGGGCACAGTTTTCTTGGCTAGAGGTCAAGCTTGGGGAGAGAGTCAAGGGCAGGTCACATTTAGGAGCGAGGTGGGTGGGGCCCCAGGTCAGCACAGGTCAGCTCCAAACCCCCAACCCACCCCCAGCCACAGGGAGACCCTGCCTCCGCGGGGACATCACGGCGGCCACGCTGCGCGACGACCTCTTTCTGGTGCGCTATGACTGCGTGCAGCTAGAGGCCTGCCTGGGGAGCCGCGTGCTCGAAGCCAACCTGGACCCCCTGCTGCAGCACCCGCTGCCGGCCGAGTGCCAGCGCGTCGTCAAGGCCAAGCTGGCTCGGGTGCGCCGCGGGCCAGCTGCGGGGAAGAGGTGGGCGGGCGCCGGGCGGTGTGGCCTGACCCCCCCCCACCTCCACCCCAGGTCTACCCGCGCGGGGTCCCCGAGGAGCAGCTGCCGCTCATCGCCTCGCTGGTCTACCTCTACTCCCGCTCCGAGATCGGCCAGTGGAACGTCACGTCCAGAGACACCGTCGTGGCCCTGCTGGCCTCAGATGTGGCCCTGGAGAACCAGACTGAGGTGAGGGCGGTGCGGGGGGGGGCATGGGGGTGGGGGGCGCCGACCCCGCTGACTCGGCCTCGCCTCCAGGCTGTGCTACAGAAGTACCTGGACCACAACGGCACCCTCACCGGCGCCCTGCTCGTGGCCATCGGGGGCTCCCGCCTCTGCTGGATGAGTGCCAGGCAGATCCAGGCCATCAGGCCCTCGGAGTTCCGGTGAGCCGGCCCAGTGACCCCACCCCCCCTCACCGCCCCTCAGCCAAGGAGGGTGGGGCTCGGCCAGGCCACCTGAGGCTGTTAGTTTTCTACGGCTGCACAACAGAGTGCCATTAACCCAGCCGTTTGAGACCTCTCGCGGTCTGGAGACCGGAAGTCTGAGATCAAGGCGTCACAGGACCAGCCCCAGCAGGGACGTTCCTGCTTCTGGGGCTGCCCAAACCCCTTGGCCTTCCCGGGCTGGCAGACGCCTCGCCCCGGCCTCGGCCTCCGTGGTCACGCGGCCTCGCACTCTGTCTGCGTACAGATCTCCTTGCATCCAGTTGTTAGACCTTGGGCCACGCTAATTCAGCATGGGGTCATGTTAGAATAGACCTACAGATAGCGACCACGACTCCGTTTTCAAACAAGACCACCTTCTGAGGCTGGGGCAGGTGCGAGTTTGGGGAGGGACGCTATTAGGCACAGTACAGAGGGCGAGAGGAAAGCTGTGGAGGGGAGCGGCCAGGAGCGTGAGGGGCTCCCGGCCTGCCCAGCAGCCTCCTCCTCCCCCAGGCTGGCCGGGGCCCTGGATATCTCCTCCTGCCCTCAGAGCCGGAAAGACGTGCTCTACGCCAAGGCCCGAGAGGCCTTCGGCAGCACCAGGACCACGGCTGCCTATTACCGCTTCATGCGTCCTTACCTTGGTGAGACCCTGCCCTGAGTGCAGCACCCCGTCCCCAGAAGCCCGCCGCCCCTCTCCCCTCACCACTGCCCGGCCCCCAGGAGGTGCCCCCGTGGAGGAGCTGCGGCATCTGGTCCAGGCGAACGTCTCCATGGACATCGACACGTTCACCAATCTGAACCCCCGTGTGCTGCAGGTGAGCCCTGGGGGCTGCCCGCCCAGGGGAGGCCCAAGAGCCCCAAAGTCAGAGGGATGCAGACCGCGTGAACCCCAGCTCACTGCTGCCAGGCCTCACCCCTGTGCTCACTCCTCAGTCAAGCACTGCCCTGCCAGGTCTGCCCTTGGCCCCAAAGCTGGCCTCTGCGGGACCCTCCGGCCCTCCCCCCCACGGCCCCCTCCCTTCCCTCGCAGAGCCTGAGTGTCGGCAATGTGACGACACTGCTGGGCCAGAACGTGGGGGACCTACAGAAGGCACGGAGTCACCCGACCATCAGCTCTTGGCTGCGCAGCCTCAACAGGTCGGCCCTTGGCGAGCTGGGCCTAGACTCGGACCCTGCCGGCCTCAGCGGCCCAGGCCGCTCCACCACCGTCACCCCCAACACCACGCCCCGGGGGCCCTACCCAGCCCCCACGTCAGGCCTTCCCAGGCACAGCGCCCCCGCCTCCGGTATGCTCCCAACCCGCCCTCGCCTCTGGTGGGCCTTCCCCACTCGGCCCGGTCGGTCTGCCCAGCGCCTCTGTGGACCCCCAACCTCACACTCTGTCGGCCACTCTTTCTGTTTGTCTCCCTGGGTGGCATCTAGGTGACACCGGCCTCACTCTTCACTGGCGACTGAGTTATTGGAGGACAAAATCCCCTCCTCCAAAACCTGCTGAGTGCCAGAAAGTGGGGGGGGGGGGGAGGAGAAGGTGTGCCATCCCTGCCCAGGGCCCAGGACAGCAGCCTACATGGCCTTCCCCAGCTGCAGGGACGGTGTGAGCCTTGAGGGGGTGCCCAGGCCCAGGAGGCGGCGGGACAGCCCGGGGGCGGCTCCCAGCTGGGACTGATGGGTGCTCCCTCCATGTTCTGCCTACAGGCAGCCCACCAGCCCATCTGGGGTACCTGCCACTCTCTGTGGCCCTGCCCTCTGGCCTCCTGTGGCTGCTGTACTGGGGCACCCCAGGGCTCAGCCAGGACTGCTCCTGGGACACCCGCACTATGGCCTCTGAAGACGGCGCCGCCCCAGCACCACGAGCAGGGAAACGGGGACGGGTAGCTGGAGTCCACCACGTCCGGCGTTCTAGGGGCCCGCAGGGCTGGTCCCCACCCACATCCAGCTCCCAGGACACGGAGCTGGAATGAGGATCTGGGCCCACCCCGAGGCTAGCCCTGAAGAGTTGACGGAGATGCTGTCCCAGCCCTCTGGTCTCCCTCAGATGCTGCTGGGGAGGGGGCGTCACTGAGGGATTCGAATAAAAGACAAGGTGACTTTCCAGCCTGTGTCCCTTTGTTCTGAGCCCGAGGAGGGGCAGAGACCCTCTCAGCCGGGAACGGGACTTCCGGCCGTGTCTCCAGACGCCACCCTGAGTGTTGGCCTGGACTCAGAGGGGAGACCCCGGGACTGGAAACAGTGATAGGAAGGCCCTGAAGGCCACCTACCTGCCTGGACTACCTCCCCTGGACCCCCTCCTCCAAGTGCAAATAGGAGGGGCTACAAGTCGGGAACCACATCTACCAGGTCAGGGCCTTCCCACCACGTCCTCAGAACACCACAGGGTGCCTCTGCAGGGAAGGAAAGCGTCCTTTTATTGAACCCCAGTCCCCTTGAGGCGGGCCAGGGAGCACCGAGGCCGCTTTGGCCAGGCGGGGCCTCCAGCAGGGCAGGTCCAGCATCCGGAGCAGCGGGCTCAGTTCGGGACCAAAGCCCACAGCAGAGTGGGGACCGCAGTGAGCACAGGTCCGGGTCGGAGCAGGCGGGCGCCCCCTGAGAGGGCCTCTGTACAGAGGGAGTGACTCAGACGCCCCCTGCCGCTCCGCTCTGACCCCACCCAGCCGGCCACTCTGGCCCACCTCGGAAGCTGAGGTCCACGACCAGGTAGCCATTGGGGATGCCGCCTCGGAGCCCCAGGCCCAGACTGTCCAGGTCCTCCTGCCGCTGCCGTGAGATCCAATCCCGCACGGGGCTGCTCTCCCGCGCCGTCTTCAGGCCCACCAGGTTCGGACCCAGAAGGTTTCGGACCTCGGCAACGGTCAGCGGCTGCCAGAGCCCCCAGGGGGCGGTCAAGGGCGCCTTGCCTCACCCACGGAAGGCTGCCGGGCTCTGCTCCGCCCAAACCTCCCGGCGCTTCCCTTCCCGGGCGCACAGACCCTGCCTTGGCCGCTCCAGGATTCGGCGCTCGCCCCGGCTCGAAGGCAGCCCCTGCCTGGCCCCGCCCCTCCCGTGCCCCCGCCCCCGTGTGGCCCCGCCCCCGCGGCCCCGCCCCGTGGCCGTACCACCACTGCCTCGGGCCGCAGCGTCCGGAATGTGGCCAGGTCCATGCTTATGTTCTGACGGCTGAGAGCCCGCAGGTCCTCCGTGGGGGCCCCACCTGACCGCGGGGAGAGGGCCCCAAGCGTGAGACCTCGCAACAGCCCCAGTCTTATCCCCTGCGCGGAGGCTGCAAGAAGCCGTCCTCCTTCCCCAAGATTCCCTTTCCCTAAGGAGCTCCTGGGCCCCGGGTTCCCCTGGTGCCCATCTGACCCTCAGGGTGCGTGCAGAGGCCGGAGGTGGCCGCGGGAGCATCTGGGTCGGCTCAGAACTCACAGGGTCTCCACCTACACACACTCGTAAGGGCGCAGGGCACAGTGACCACCAGTCACACCAGCAGTAGCCTAGTGAGGGAGGAACTGACCACTCCTGGGTGGGGAGCCTTGGCCATCACCGCCCCCTGGGTGTACCCTGGCTCACCCAGGTAGGGCTTCATCTTCTCGAGGTATTCAGACCCGCTCATGTTCTGGAAGGCAAGGCGGGCCTTGGGATAGAGTACGTCCATCTGGGCCGGGCGGCATGCATCCAGATCCGGGGGCCCGGCTGCCCTGGAGAGGCAGCAGGGCCCGGACAGTGAGCCCAGGGCGCAGCGTGCCCACCACCCCCGACGGACCCCTGGGACTCACCAAACAACGCTGGGGTGCACTGACTCCAGCTGCTCAGGACTGAGGAAGCACAGGTACGTCGGATGGAAAGCGGCCAGTGTGTCCAGGGTGGCCTTGTCCAGCTGGCCCCTTCCCACCAGATAGCGGGCAATCAGGGCAGCCACCTGTGGAAGGAGGCCACGGGTGCCTTGGGGCAAGGAGACCCACAATCCCCTGGGGTCTGCACGGCCTCACACCACCCGCTCCCGCCCTGTCACCTGAGCATCCATTTTGTGCCCTTTGCTGACTTCAAGAAGAGATTTCACGGTTTCCAGGGACATCGCGTTCCACTTGTGGATGTCCTCGGGGGTGAGCTCAAGGAAGAAGTACCCGAGGTGCCGGACCAGGGACTCAGGGTACCCCTGTGGATAGAGCTGCCCGGGGAGGTGACCGGATGGCTGGGGATGCTCCGGCAGGGTGGGCAGGTATGAGCCCCTCGTGAACTACCTCGTCCAATTTGCGCTTAAAAACGCCCAGCTGCTGGTAGGTGAAGGGCACCGTGTTCACCCGGTCCATCTGAGCAGCCAGCAGGGCCCCATCTACACAGGCCTCCAGCTCCCAGGGCTCGTAGAAGACAAGGTTTTCATCCACCACACGGGCCCTCCGCTCTGGTGGGCAGGCTTTCTCTGTGGGGGCAGGCGGGGGATTGAGGGCTGGACGTCTCTTGTCAACCTCCTCCTCCCAAACCTCAGGGACACAGATCCTGGGCAATGCAGGACCCCCTCCAGGCCTCAGTTTACACATCAGCAGGATGGAGTGATTCTGTCCCTTCTCCGAGGTTGTCACCGTGGAGCAAGCCGAGCAGCCAGAAAGGGCCACGGGTATGGGCAGGTGTGAGCCCACGACCCTACCCCATCCCCGGGTCTCTTGACAGCCAGTGGGACAGGGTTTCCCACTTACTCTCTGTGTCCCGCCGGTGCCTCGGGAGGAGGACAGTCAGCTCAGGCCGCTGCCAAGACTGGTCCCGGGTGGTGCCTTGCAGCCAGGGGGTCATGACACCCTGAGGACAGAGCAGGGCTGTAGCTGAGCTGTGCGTGGCCGTGGGTCCGAGGCCCCCTACCTGGGGCCAGACACCTTCCTCTGTCTCCCCAGAGGGAACTTACCGGTCGTGAGTCTGCAGCCCGGACCCTGGAAGGTAGCACCCACCCTGCAGGGGAAGAGCATAAGGCTGGAAGGGACAGCCAGGGATTCCTGGGGTGCCTGCCACAGGCCCCCACCGTGTGTAGGAAGGAGGCAAAGCTGCTCCCCCAACACTGCGCTCCCCCCACAGACTTAGGCCCCTGCACCCCATGATGTCACAGCCCACCCCACCCCAAGGGGCCCAAGCGTCCCTCATCCTCCTCCTAAGCCTTCACTGCTCCGGCCGAGGAGTTACCCTCTCCATGGACACTCTCAGCTTGGCCTGAGCGCCCATCACTGCCCTGGCTCAGCCGCTAATGCTGCAGGGCGTGGAGGTCCAGCAGGGGGGCCGCCACAGTCACCTCTGGGGACAGAGACACGGCTGACAGCCTGCCCAGGTCTAGGGCACCTACCTACAACTTGGGGCACCCATCTGGAACTCAGGGCACCTGTTCAGGACTCAGGGCACCCGCCGAGATTCGGAGCACCCGCCAAGACTCGGGCCACCTGCCCAGAACTTGGAACAGCTGCCTGACCTCAGGGCACCTGCCAAGGATGGGGGAGGGGGCACTGCCCACGGGCAGGGAGGAGGTGTGGGGCAATGAGAGCCTTTCTTGAGGCCCCTCAGCTGTTTGGGCCCCCACTACTTTGCAGCAGCCCCCCCCCCCCCCGCCACCGCATTACTCACCGAGGCTGAGAAGCAGGAGCAGGAGGCTGCAGTGGGTGGGGGTCCCACGGGACCCCAGGGGAGGCAGAGCAGCCTGCAAGGCCATTGTCTGTGGAGGACAGCCAGTCTGATATCCCCACCGTTTGGGTAAACAACCCCCCCCCCCCCCCCCCCCCCCCCCCCCCCCCGCACCCCTCCTTTCCCCTCCAACCCACCTGCCTCACCCTGGGCCAGTGCAGGGCCTTATGAGGCTGGACGGTCTCAGAGCCCCACACCGAACCTTCTCAGGCCCCTGCAGGTGGTGTCTCTGCGGCCTCCAGCCCTGCTCTCAGGACTGACCTGTCCACCTGACCCACCCCCTCCGGGAAGCTGGCCCCTCCTGCAGGGGGTGTTGAGTCTGAGTCAGCCAGGCCCCCAGCAGTGAGAGCCCAGGCGGGCAACTGGTTAGGGCAGGGCTGCCTCTGGCCCAGGCTGGCCTGATTCCACATTTGTACCAGAGCTGGGGATAGATTTGAGTGACCCCCCCACACACACACAACCTGGGGCGTGGCCACTCTCTCCTCCCCATCCTCCTGCTCCTGGCACCTGCCAGGCTTTGTGCAAGCCCAGGGCCCGGGTGGACAAGGCCACTGAGGCCCACCTGCCCTCCTGCTTTCTCTTCTGAGGTCCCTCCCAAGACAGAGGCCTCAGTGTCTTGTGGGTACAACACCCCCTCTTACCTGCCAGTCCCTTGGGTGAGGCAGTGGGTGGATAGGGATTCTGGGGCGGTTCCCCTGCATTTTTGGAGTGGGGTTCAGGGGGCCTTGCCAGCCAGTGTGGGGTGTGGAAGTGGGTGGAGAGCCACTTTCCAGGGAGTATTGTCCCAGGTAGGGTGGGGACCTGCGGGAGACCGAACCAGTGTAGACCAAACTACATTCACCCCTCCCAGGGAGGGAGGCTGCCCGCCCTGGGCATGGTGAGCGGAGACATCCCCTCCCCGCAAGCCTCCGTGCAAGCCTGCGTCAGCCCCACCCGGAGTCAAAAATGAGGGGGGCGCACTCGCCCATCAGCAACGCCTTTCAGCGGGGCGAGGAGCCTAGCGCTGGGGTTGTGTCCTGGGAAGTGGCCCCAGGTGAGCCTTCTCCCCTCCCTCCCCAGGTTCCAGAGGTGACGTGAGAAAACCAGACCCCCAGACCAGTAAACGGGCAGTGGAGTGAGGGAGGACCCCACCCCTTGGATGGGTGAGGCCAGGTGGGCCCCTCCCCAGGCCCATGTAACCAGAGAACCCCCAGCACCTCAGATGGGGCTTCCCGGGAGCCCCTGCAGGCCACATGGGCCCTGGAATCTGCATCCCTCGCATCTCCACCCCCAGACCCACCCCCGGAAGGCCAGGTTGGGGCCACGGAGGCACTTCAGCTGTCAGGTGTGCAGCTTCCGAAGTGGCCTGAGCTCGACCTGCGGTTTCAAGTCTGTTCCTGCCAGTCTGGAGTGCCCGTGTTTGTGTGTGACGTGGAAACAGTCCCCAGCAGAGCTCTGTCTCCCTCTGCAAGCCTGCTCCCGAGCCTCCTTTTCTGTCCTGCATCGTTCCCCGGGGGGGGGGGGGGGGGGTACAGGGGGGGGGTCGGGGCTGGCCCCATCTCTAACCCTGAGGCCTCTGTGACAGCATCCACCTGGTCGCTGTCACCCTTCAACACCTACACGCTGGCTCAGGGCCAACTGCGTGCTGGGCCCTACTCAGATGCTGACACATGCTAGAGCGGGCAAGGTTCGGGGCCTGTCCAGGGCCCTGGCAGTGGGGCCTGGCGACAGAGAGGCTGGCCCTGCCCCTGCCTTTCTGCCCCTACCCTGCTGCCAGGTGGGGTCTGGGGTCTGAGCGGACCACAAGCTGCTCAGAGCGCAGAATGAGGCAGAGGTAGCTCTGCCTTGACAGATTAACGTCCAGCTCCTTCCCCGGCCCGAGCATCAAGAGCTCAGAACTCGGGGCAGGCCACCTGCCCCACCCAGCCCACCCCAGCCCAACCCCCACCCACCATCTGGTCTTCAAGCGACAGAAAATGAAGTCAGACCACATTCCCAACTTCAGGTCCTTCTGGTGCGAGTTGGCAGGGGAGCCGGACAGGTTCTGGGTCTTCCACGCATGGTCATTTAGTCAGCCCCAAGCACAGACACGCTGTGCAGCCAGCCCGGGGTCACGCAGTGTGGCCGGAGCAGCTGGCACTAGGGCAGAACTGACCCTGAGGAGAGTTGGGGGGGGGGGGCGGTCCTCACACTCGCCAAGTGCGAGGACCTTGGAAGGGGGCATCTGTGGTGGCAGGGGCCGGGTTGCCCCCCCAGCCTGCTTCTTTGGGGTGGCCAGGGTCCCTCCCGGGTGGGCCCTGGGACCAGCCTTGGCTAACCCCCGCTCCCACTCAGACCTTGGCTAGAGGTGCCAGGAGTGCTGAAGGACGTGACCCCACCCTCACCTCCCCAGGCATGTTCATGCGGGTGACCCAGACCCCAGCTGGGCCGTTGTCCCCACCCCACGCGGATGAGGCCATGGTCAGCCCCTTTTGGCCCTGGATACTGGGCTGGACCCCAGGACACCACGGGAAAGTCCCCTGGGAACGTCCCCTGGTGCCAGTGGGCCCTGCACTGTGGTTCTTTCAGGGCGATCTACCGAACCCGAGCCTCCTTTGCCTTGGGTTCCTCAACCCGGAAGTGGCCAAGAGTCCGGCACCCCCTCAGGTCAGTCGAGCCAAACAAAGGAGGCCTTGCCAGCTGGAGCAGGCTGCTCCTGCCGCAGGAATGTGGGGGGGGAGTCACCCGGGAGGAGGGGGGGCCCCGGGTGGAGAGCAGCCCCAGCCTGGGCCTCCCCTGGGGGGCGCGGGCACGTACCAGGCTCGAGTTGGGAGCTGACGCCTTACTTCACGGCGTCTCACTGCCCCATTGCTCGTGCCGTGAGACGAGGCTCAGTGGGCAAGGGTGGGTCCCCCACCTGGTGCCGCCACAGGATCTCCGCAGGCCGCCCCACTAGTCCTGACACGGGCGAGGATGCGGAGAGAGAGAATCTCTTTGGCACTGCTGGTGGGAATGCTGGCTGGTGCGGCCACTCTGGAAAACGGTACGGAGGCTCCTCAAAAAATTAAAGGTAGAACTACCCTACGACCCAGCAATGGCACTGCTAGGCATTTATCCAAGGGATATAGGCGTGCTGTTTCGAAGGGACACGTGCACCCCCATGTTTATAGCGGCACGATCAACAACAGCAAAGTATGGAAAGAGCCCAAATGTCCATTGCTGGAGAAATGGATAAAGAAGATGCGACATACGGGGCGCCTGGGTAGCTCAGTCGGTTGAGTGGCCGACTTCAGCTCAGGTCATGATCTCACGGTCTGTGAGTTCGAGCCCCGCGTCGGGCTCTGCGCTGCCAGCTCGGAGCCTGGAGCCTGCTTCAGGTTCTGTGTCTCCCTCTCTCTCTGCCCCTCCCCTGCTCGTGCTCTGTCTCTCTGTCTCAAAAATAAATAAAAACAAATTAAAAAAAAAAGATGTATATTTATACGATGGAGTATTACTCGGCAATCAAAAAGAACGAAAGCTTGCCATTTGCAGCTACGTGGATGGAACCGGAGGGTATTATGCTCAGTGAAATTAGTCAGTCAGAGAAAGACAGATATCCTAGGACTTCACTCCTATGAGGACTTTAAGACACAAAACAGATGAACACAAGGGAAGGGAAACAAAAATAATATAAAAACAGGGAGGGGGACAAAACACAAGAGACTCTTAAAGACTGAAAACGAACTGAGGGTTGTTGGAGGGTTGTGGGTGGGGGGATGGGCCAAATTAGTGATGGGCATTAAGGAGGACACTCGTTGGGTTGAGCACTGGGTGTTACTAACTAACTTAGATGTAAATTTAAAAATTAATTAAAAGAAAGGAAGAAAGACAAAGACAAAGGAAAGGTCCATCCAGGGGTGCCCGGGTGGCTCAATTTGTTAAGCGACTAACTTCAGCTCAGCAGCTCAGTCATAATCTCGCGGTTCATGAGTTCCAGCCCTGCATTGGGCTCTCTGCTGGTCAGCACAGAGCCCACTTCAGATCCTCTGTCTCTCTCTCACTCTGCCCCTCCCCTGCTCTCCCTCTCTCTGTCTCCTAAAAGTAAAAATAAATATTAAAGGGGTGCCTGGCTGGGTGGCTCAGTCGGTTAAGCGTCCAACTTCGGCTCAGACCATGATCTCGCAGTTGATGAGTTCGAGCCCCGCATCAGGCTCTGTGCTGACAGCTCGGAGCCTGGAGCCTGCTTCAGATTATGTGTCTCCCCCTCTCTCTGCCCCTTCTCCACTCATGCTGTCTCTCTGTCTCAAAAATAAAATAAACATTAAATTTTTTAAAAAATAAACAAGAAAGAAAGAAAGAAAGAAAGAAAGAAAGAAAGAAAGAAAGAAAGAAGGAAGGAAAGAAAGAAAGATCCATCCACAGATGACAACTGAAACACTCCGGACAAATCGTAAAAACCAAGTCCTTAAGGGTCCTGGGGAAGGAACGAAAGCTAGCAGAATTTGGAGGGGAATTGACACTGACGGAGGAGAGCAGCAGGGAGGAGGTCTCCGTCTGCGTATGTAGCTTTGCCCTGAAGACAGTCAGAGGCAGGGCCCCCGTGATCGGGCTCCAGCAGAGATCCCACCATCTTTCTGGCTGAAGGAGGAAAGAGCCCAGGATCAGCAGATCCCAGAGAATAAGTGGAGAATTCTGAAAGAGAGCCTGGGGAGGGGACCCCAAATTCTGTGTTTGAACTCTACCCAGGTCTCTGGCTGACCCCTGAATCATGCATGTGCAAGGCAGACTGGAAACAGCTCAGCCAAAGATGAAATACTGGCCGAGACCGACGGGTATGCAGAGTTCACTGTTCAAGCCTAATCAAGTTTATTGCCTGCCAAGACAAAAGCATCACCAGTCTTCACAGGAATATAACAGAATGCAGCGTCTCTACGACGTGATAGTCACAGTATTTATGATAAAATCCAAGACCGTGTAACTATACTTTGCTTAAGGAAAAAATCCAGGGGCACCTGGGTGGCTCAGTTGGTTGGGCGTCCGACTTTGGCTCAGGTCATGACCTCACAGTTCACAGGTTCGAGCTCCTCATCGGGCTCTGTGCTGACAGTTCAGAGCATGGAGCCTGCTTTGGATTCTGTGTCTCCCTCTCTCTCTGCTGCACCCCGGCTCATGCTCTCTCTCAAAAATAAATAAATAAATAAATAAATAAATAAATAAATAAATAAAATTGTTAAAGCGGCTATTACAACTATACTCAACTGAGTAATGGAAAATAGGCTTTCATGAATGGAGATGTAGGATACACACACACACACACACACACACACACACACACACACACATATAACCAAGTTTTAGAAATGGCAAACACGCGATTTGGAATTTTAAAATCCACAGGATGAGCTTAATAACAAGATTAATCACTTCCAATTGAGAGTCAGGTAGGAGCTCCTCAGTTGCACGGTTAAACGGGTTTTGAAGTGTGGAAATTTCCTTTGCGAGAACACTGAGGAGCTGTAGTTTGAACTCAAAACATACAGCCGCTGCCGATGCAGAGAGGAGTGGGGAGCCCGCTTCTTGTTTCAGCTTAGACAGCATGGGAAGCATGTGACCCGCGTCCTTGCGATTCACATAACGTCTTTGGTTGAGATGGCAGTAACGTGTGTATGTTTCACATACGAGTACTTCTTTCCCTTGTAATTTGAGGCTAAAATCATTAAGAGACATGATCAAGTCTGAAGCAAAACTTAAATTGCAAAGCAATTCAATGTTCGATAATTTAGGTTAAAGGAGGTTCTTCACAGTGAATACAACAAACAGTGGATTGTACACTTTAGATGGGTAAGTTTTATGATATGGGTATTATATCTCATTAAAGCTATGTTTTAAAAATAGGCCGGGGCACCTGGGTGCCTCAGTTGGTTAAGCATCTGACTCTTGATTTCAGCTCAGGTCATGATCTCACGGTTCGTGAGTTCAAGCCCCGCATTGGTGTCTGCACTGACAGTGTGGAGCCTCCTTGGGATTCTCTGTCTCCCTCTCTCTCTGCCTCTCCCCCCTGCTCATGCTCGCTCTCGCTCTCGCTCTCCCTCTCTCTCTCTCTCTCAAATAAATAAGCATTTAAAAATAGACTAGAGTAGAACAGAATAAAACAAAACAAAATAAAAAACAGGCCAAGGCAAGAATATCCAGTGGGAAAAGGACCATCTGTTCAACAAATGGGGATGGGACAACTGGACAGCGACATGCAAAAGAGAGAAACTGAACCACTTTCTTACATCACACACAAAAATAAACTCAAAACGGATGAGAGATCCAAATGTGAGACCCAAAACCATAAAAGTCCTTTAGAAGAGAACACAGGCAGTAACTTATCTGACATGGGCTGTAACAACTTCTTTCTAGACATGTCTCCTGAGGCATGGGAAACAAAAACAAAAATAAACTTTTGGGACCTCATCGAGATAAAAAGCTTCTGCACAGCAAAGGAAACAATCAACAAAACTAAAAGGCAACCGACTGAATGGAAGAAGATACTTGCAAGTTACATATCCGATAAGGGGTTAGTATCCAAAATACATAAAGAACTGATACAACTCAATTCCAGAAAACCAAATAATCCAATTAAAAATTGGGCAAAGACATGAACATTTTTCCAAAGACACCCAGATGGCCTCCAAACACGTAAAAAGACGCTCAACATCCCTGATCATCAGGGAAATGCAAATCAGAACTCCAGTGAGGGACCACCTCACACCTGTCAGAATGGCTAGACTCAACAACATGAGAAACAACAGTGCTGTCGAGGATGTTGAGAAAGGGGAGCCCTCTCGCACTACTGGTGGGAATACAAACCAGTGCAGCCAGTGTGGAGACCAGTATGGAGGTTCCTCAAAAAGTTAAAAATAGAACTACTCCCCCCCCCAGAGGGGCATCTGGGTGGCTCGGTCGGTTGAGTGTCCAACTTTGCCTTGAGTCATGATCTCACCGTACATGAGTTCTAGCCCCACATCTGGCTCGCTGCTGTCAGCACAGAGCCCGCTTCATATCCTCTGCCCCCCTCCCTCTCTGCCCCTCCCCTGCTCACACTCTCAAAAATAATAAACATTAAAAAAATAGAATACCCCCAGTCCAGTAATCACACTACTGGGTATTTACCCAAAGAATACAAGAATGCTAATTAAAAAGGATACGTGCTGCACCCCAATGTTCATTGCAGCATTATTTACAATAGTGAAATTATGGAAGTGGCCCAAATGGCCATCGATAGATGAATGGATAAAGAAAAGGTGGCGTAGGGGCACCTGGGGGGCTCAGTCGGTGAAGCGTCCGACTTTGGCTCAGGTCACGATCTCGCATTTCGTGAGTTCGAGCCCCTCGTGGGACTCTGTGCTGACAGCTCAGAGCCGGGAGCCTGCTTCGGATTCTGTGTCTCCCTCTCTCTGCCCCTCCCCCACTTGTGCGTGCTCGCTCTCTCTCTCAAAAACAAATAAACAAATTTTTTTACAAGAAGAGGTGGTGTATATAGAGAATGGAATATTGCTCAGCCATAAAAAAAGAAATACGAGATCTTACCATTTGCAACAAATGGATAGAGCTATAGAGCTAGAGGGTATGATGCTCTGAGTGAAACAGTCAGTTGGACAAAGACAAATACCATGTGACTTTACTCATAGGTGCAATTTAAGAAATGAAACAAATGGGGGCGCCTGGGGGCTCCGTCAGTTAAGCATCTGACTCTTGATTTCAGCTCAGGTCATGATCTCTCCGTTTGTGAGTTCAAGCCCCGCATGAGGCTCTGTGCTGACAGCTCAGGGCCTGCTTCGGGTTCTCTCTCTTCCTCTCTCTCTCTGTGCCCCTCCCCTGGCTCATGCTCTCTCTCTCAAAATAAATAATTAAAAAAAAAAAAAGAAACCAAACAAATGAAGGGGGAAGAAAGAGAGACAAACTAAGAAACAGACTCTCAACTACAGAGAACAGAACACGCTGATGGTTACCAGAGCGGGTGGCGGAAGTCGGTGCTGGGGGTGAAGAGCCCACTCGTCATGATGGGTAGCAGGTGACATGTGGGATCGTTGGATCACTGTACCGCGTGTGCGAAACTGTCATCACGCTGTATGTTAACTCCACTGCACTTAAAACATAGATCGATCACTTAAAGAGGCTAAGGATTTGAACAGACACTTCACAAAAGGTGTGTGAATGGCCAGTCAACACATGGGAACGTGTGGGGACAACAACAGCGGTCCGACATCACCCACCGCCCAGGGAAACGCAACTCAAATCTGTGTGACACTTGCCCACCTGAGCGAGTCAGTTGGGAAGGACTGACGGCGCTGAGCGTTGGCAGGCAAACAGAGCAGCCGAACGGTCACGCGCTGCTGGTGGACGCGCGTGCCAATGCCGTCACTTTCGTCTGGCGTTTTCTTTTCTTTTTTGGGGGGGAGACACCGAATCCAAAGCAGGCTCCAGGCTCCGAGCCGTCAGCACAGAGCCCGACGCGGGGCTCGAACTCACGAACTGCGACATCGTGACCTGAGCCGAAGTCGGACGCTGAACCGACTGAGCCACCCAGGCGCCCCTCATCTGGCGTTTTCTCAAGACGTTAGACATACACCTCACTGCGCGATTTGGTCACTCCACTCTTAAGTAATGGCTCCGGAGAAATGAAAATGTACATCCACGCAAAGAACAGTCACAGTAGCTCTATTCACAGTAGCCAAAAATGGGGAAAAGCAATTTTCCACCAATAGATGAACGGACAGACTAAATGTGGTCCGTCCATCTGGCAACAAGGAGGAACAAGGCACTGACACGTGAAGAAACGATGAGTTTCAAGATCATGCTGAGTGAAGAAGCAGAGGGCAAAGAGAATATAAAATCTTTGTAAAAACTTTAAAATGCAAGCTAATCTATTATAACAAAAAGCACATCAGCGGCTGCCTTCAGCCAGGCAGCTGCCCCCAGGTTAGGGATTCCTGTTCAACAGGGAGTAACGATCACAAAAGTGCAGTGGAGACGTTCCGCATCCTGGTTGCGGTGGTGGCTTCATGGGTGTGTACGTGCCAAGGCTCTCTGGATGGTGCACTTTAAACAGATGCCTTTATTGTACATAAATTGCACAATAAAATGGATTTCAAAATCCACAGCCTAACAAGCGTTGGCAAGGATGCGGAGAAGCCGTTCCCTCGTGCACTGCTGGTGAGAGCGTTCACTGGTGCAGCCACTGTGGAAAACAGCCTGGCAGCTCCTCAGAAACTTAAACCCAGAATGACCACGCGACCCAGCAATTGAAGATATGCACCCACAAGACTTGAAAACAGAAACTCAAACAGACTTTGTACACCCATGTTCACAGCAGCCGAGAGACGACAACACGCCAAGCGCCCATTCGGCAGAGGAACGGTGAAGAAAGCACGTGGACCGTCCGCGGTGGCGTCTATGACTCGGCCGTGGAAGGAATGGGACGCACGCTCCAACGTGGACAGGCCTCGAAAACATGGTGCTCAGTGGAAGCAGCCAGATGTGGAAGGACAAACATTGCCTCTTTATGCAACGTCCAGATTAGGGAAACACATCGAGACAGAAAGCGTAACAGGGGCTACCAGGGGCTGGAAGCGGGGAGGGGAATCACTGTTTAAAGAGTGCAGAATGTCCGTTTCATAAAAAGTTCGGCTGGAAGTTGACGGTGGTGATGGGTACACAGCATTGTGAGTGTACCTAATACCACCAAATCGTACGCTTAAAGGTGATTAAAAGAGTAAGTTTTATGTATATTTCACAACCATAAAACATCAACAGCATTCCTTCATGTCAGCAATAATAAGAAACTCAGTAGAAAAGTAATCCTTTCTAATAACGAGGAGATCCACAAAGTCTCTAGGAATCAGCCTAATAATGCAGAGAACAACCCAGCAGGATAACGCTATCAGTGCTCCTAAAATTGTTCTGTACAATCGGACCCTATTTTAAAAAATTTTTTTTAATGTTTATTTATCTTTGACAGAGAGAGACAGAGACAGAGCATGAGTGGGGGAGGGGCAGAGAGAGAGGGAGACACAGAATCCGAAGCAGGCTCCAGGCTCTGCACTATTGGCACAAGCCTGACGCAGGGCTCGAACTCACAGACCGCGAGATCATGACCTGAGCTGAAGTTGGACGCTCAACTGACTGGGCCACCCAGGCGCCCCAATCGATTCAATCCTACTAAAAATTAAAATACGAGGTTTTTTTTTTTTCAGGAATGTAACGATTTTATTTTTAAAATAAAGAGAAAAAATATCCGTGACGTAAGAAGAGACAAGCTCCTGGATACTAAGACAAAGCCACGCGTAATGAAGTTAGGAACAGACAGCGGGGGCAGGCACGAGACGACACAAAATGCCCCCGTGTGCACGCAGGGACTGCTACCAGCAATGGCGGGGAAAGGGACAGTCCATGGGACAGGTGGGGCAGGGAAATGAGGCCCCTTGCCCGCATGGCAGACAAGCTGGGTACCAAATTCAGTAAGACCTGCGTACGGCAGAGAACACTCTAGGCACATAGAAGGACATGGACTGAGGAGTCGCGAAAGATGCCAAGACCCAAACAGAAACTACCTGCTGATTGATTGTGGGTGAGTCGGACTTCCCCAGAATGAAGGATTCCTGTTCCACAAACAATTGGCAGTTAGCAGGCAGGCGTCCACAAGGAGAGGGACAGCCGAAGCCTAGAAGTGCCCGAGGCTCGGTGAGTACCTAGAACGGGGGAGAACAGGAGCCCCCGTGACCACAGAGATTCCAAGTCAAGCAAGGAGACGGACACAATTAGAAAGGCGGGGGGTAACAGGTGTTGGTGACCATGTGAGGGACGGCCCGACGGCGGACATCTGGAACGAAGCTCCCACCCCCCACCCTGGCAACCTGGATGTGCCTTCCTTTCCGGTCTCCTCCCAGCGCGGCTCAGCTCCACGTTTTGCAAGTTGCGCTCGGGCGTGCAGCTGGCTTCTCCTTCCTCATGCACGACCTCTGTTTGTCCTTCCTCTCTGTCAGGCGTTGCCCCCAGGCTATTGCTGGCCTTGTCACTCTTTGGGTGAACAAAACAAATGTGGGGCTGCTTATTCTGCACAAAAAGAAAAGGCCTTTTTTCTCCTGTTCACAGGACTAAATCTGTTCCTCATCAGGGAAGGCATCCAGTCACGGCTAAGGAATCGGATGAACGGTCACTCCTGGTTTGATCGCTGGTGTGGACGCGCTTCCGTCTAATCTGATCATCTCCATGAGTCCAAGGGTGGGCGGCCAGGTTCCCCGGCAGGACCCACGTCCTGGCACAGCAGGGTCCGTGCCCCGAGTTCAGTAGGCTGTCTCCAGTCCGATTTCTCGAAACACCTGTTCCCCAGTGTGGGCAAAATAACAAAAAGAACCAGAGTAGGCTGGCCTGGAGCCTGGAGGAGACCTGTCACGGGTCTCTGCACCAGGTGGCCTCTTCCAGGAAGCCTTCGTTGGCTGGTGGTCTTCCTGACTCTGAGAGGTCAGCCCCTTTCTCCCTGAGCCCGTTTCCGCCCTGATGCCAGTCCAGAGCAGAATATTCATTCTGTGAATGAAGACCCACTGCAGATGGGTTTTTACCTTTTTACAGAGAAGGAAACTGAGGGCCAGAGAGGTCCGATGACTGACCAGAGCCCACGTAAGAGTCAGGTCTCTCGGCTTTGAGAGAGGAGTGTGGGGACGGTTCCGGTGTCTGGCACCCCCAGGGCGACATTCTCGCTCAGCCACTGCCCTGCGAGCAGGTTCCAGGGCCTCGGTTTCCCGCTTTGCCGGGTGGCACTTGCCGGGGGTGGCTGCATGCCTGCAGCTGGGCCCCAGCCTCAAGGAAACGAGGGGGCCCCTTCCTGCCCCCCAGAACTGGCCAGGTCCGGTAGGTGGCCAGGGATGTTTCCCTTTGCCGCTGTGTCCCTGAGGCCACGGGGACTGCAGCCACAGGAACCAGTGACCCAGCCCAGCTGGCCTGAGGCAGACGTGTGGGTGGTGGGGCTGTGGCTATTCACCCGGCTGATGTCCCCTGCCCTGCTGAGCCTCACCTCTGCTCACAGCTATAGACCTGCTCACAGCCACCAGCTAGGTGGCCGCTCGTCTTCTTGGACATTCTGAGGGTGTCCGCGAGTGCCAGGGCTGAGGCTGCCAGCACCACACTCTGCGGCAGCCAGGCCTGTGGGCTTCTTGTATGTTGTGGCTTCCCAGGTGGGCTGCAGGGGCTGGAGAGACATCACCAGAGGATCTGTTCCGGTCGGGCCCTGCCCAGCCCTCCCGCCACCCCCTCTCACGAGTCCACACCATCGTCCTGGAGGCTGTGGTCCACTGCCTGGGGCCAGAGCTCACACCATGGCCATCACTGAACTCAAGGACGGCTTCCAAGGGCCACTGACCCTCTTCCAGGCTTCGGTGACTCCTGTCCCAGTTCACTTACTACTCTCGGTGGAGGCCCACGTGCATGCTCCCAACAGGGGCAGGGCTGTGGGCAGAGCTGGGACTGCTTCGTCCAGGGGTGGAGGACACGGGCCAGGTCCCAGGGAGGGGGGAGTGGGCCAGGACCAAGTCTGACCTGAATGCCCACCTGCCTGCTGCTTCTGCCACCCCAAGCCCTGGGCGATGAGGCCCAGTGGAACCTGTGAGTGTCCCCACGGGCCACCGTGGTACTGGGATAGCCTGCTGGGCTCCCAGAGCCTCCCCCTGACCATCAGCCCTCCCCCGACATAATTTGCCTGGATACGACCTTGATGCCTTCTCAGAGGAGCAGAGGAAGCTCACGCACAGCTAGATGTGGGGACCCAGCACACCCCAGCATGGCACAACAGTATCAGGGAGAGGGGGCAATCCTGGGGCTGACCCCAGGTCTCTACTTGGGCCCTGCTGACCCTGACCCAGCTGGCTCCACTGGCCGAGATGAGGGCCAGCCCCACCCAGACACTCCCGGGCTTGCTTTGCAGGCCCACTGGCATCTGTGAGCGGTGTCCTGGGTCAGAGGGCACAGGGGAGATGGAACTGCCACTTGCCCAACTGACCCCTGTTCCTCAGGCCCGACGAACGAGCGTTGCCCCGGCCACCTCCCCCTGGACCTCCCCTGGACCTCCCCTGCTGCCACATGGGACCTGGCCTCCAGGGCCAGCACAGCCAGGACATCACGCTCTGGTTCCAGACTCACCCGCTGCCCTTCCTGCTGGCCACGGCTGGTGCCATCCTGGCCCTGAGCCGGGGGGATGTCTTCCGTGACGCCTTCCAGCAGATGTAGGGAAAGGTGGGGGTGGGTGGCCCCGGTGCTGAGTCGGGTAGGGGGCGCCTGGGCAGTGACCCCACCCCTGTGCCCCAACCCCCGAGTGAGGGGCCGCGACGGTGTCTTCCAGCTGCTCCTGGTGCTGGCTCCCCACAGCACCAGTGGCCTCTGCAGAACCCTCCTGGCGTGCAAGGCATCTGGGGGTGAGGGTCAGCAGCACGCAGGGCTACCCTCACTCTCTGACCCCCCCCCACCCCAGCACCGTTCGGGTCCCTGGGCGGTCACTGGGAGCAGATGGGCAGAACTTGCCTCCCCCGCAGGGAGCTGAACCACAGTGTGGGCTGAGGACATGCCTGCAGGGACCCTCATGCTCAGACGTGGCCACGTGCTCCAGGGAGACTGCGTCTTTCCGACCGAGCACCTGCTACGTCGGGGCCGGAGGCTCGGTGGCTCAAGCACGGGGAGGGAGGAGCGAAGCCAGCTGGACTTTGGAGTGGGACAGGTGCCTCCCTGACAGCCAAGCTGACGGGCAATGCCCACCTCCAGGCCCAGGTCCCGGATAGGCCCGCCAGCCCAGCTGGCCACCTCCTTCATGGCCTCAGGCACCATCACCCAGGAGCTGACCGTGGACCAGGCCCTGGACCAGCTCTCTGTGGAGCTCCCCGGGTCTGTCAAGACTGGCCTCTGGCCTCCACGTGGCAGGTGTCCTGGGCCTGCTCTGAAGCCACTGCAGCCAGGGCATCTGGGGTGACCTGTTTCCCCTCCCCACCAGACTTGGCCTGTGGCCTACTTGGCCCCACCGACTCCAGGTCTGGTCCCTTCCTCAGACCCCTGGCCACCCACAAGGACCCTACCGCACGTCAGGACAGCTTCCAAGGGCGAGTGACCGGGCTCTGGCAGGAGGTGGCTCACCTGGCCATCGGAGGGTGAAAGTGCTTCCTCACTGTTCTCTGGCTTCGACACATCCCCACCTCCCAGTGCCTCCTGCAGTCAGGGTGACCTCTGGGAGCAGTGGTCCGGATTGGGATGACAAGGACCCTAAGGTACACGGGGAAGTCAGGGCTGCCCAGGGTGGAGGTGGCCCCAGGTCACTTCCTCCATGCCACCACAGAAGGGAAAACGAGGCCGAGATGGAGAGACGAGCCAGGACCTCGGGGAATCAAGCCGCGGCTCTCACAGGTCACAGCCACGGGAAGAGCGTCGTCCGGGCAGTGGTGGAGCGGACCCTGCCGTGAGCCCTTCTGTTCTGCAGAATGGCTCCCCTACCCCATCTATACCAAGGCAGCGGGCTCCTCCCTCCCAGTGCCCCCAGCACAAGAAAGACCTCATCTTCTACGGAGTGTGGGGGACTCCCCCCCTACTCCCAGCTGCTACAGCCCAGGTGAGCTGGAGGCTGTCCCCAGCGGAGACTGGCAGGGCAGGAGGGAAGGGAGCCTGGGATGGGTCTGCTGAAGAGTGCCGAAACGTCAAGAGCTGAGACGTCTCGGGGCTCGGCTCCGAGGCCCAAAGCACGGGGTCACCCGCCCACAGGCAGTGGGCCAGGCCTGACCTCACGAACCAATACAAACCTCACACAGAGAAAACCAAGTGGGCTTCCAGGTTCCTGGTCCTCCAGTCACTGTGCTGGTCAAGCCCCCTGAGCTATCCCGGGGGGTGCTGTCTGAGCCGGCCCCACCTGGAGCTCCACGGAACACCTTGGAAGGTGCTGGGGAGGGGTCCTCCCCGGGGCCGTGGGGGCTAGGTGAGGGTGGCCGGCAGGGCAGCATCAGAGGGGCCACAGCCAGGGACGGTGGGGGGGGGCCACAGAGATGAGTCAGGAGGGAGCTCAGATGTGGCAGCAGGGTGGGGAAAATGCCACGTCCCCCAAAAGAAGGCGCCCCAGAGGACCAACCTGGTGCTGCCGATGGGCCAGATGTGAACACGGACATGTGTGTGATCCCCAACCCCGGGGAGGTCTGGATGGGTGGCCCTGCCCGTCTCTGAGCCTGTCATCTTCACAGGGCCAGGCCAGCGGGACAACACTGCGACCCCCTTCACCCCGACCAGGGGTTCCTGGACTGGTCAGCCCGCCGTGAGCATGGGTGTGGCCGGCAATGGCCGAGGGGGCTGCAGGTACAACACGTGGAGGGACTGCCGGGTGGGCTGCAGAGCCGAAGCACGTGAGCACCAAGGGTGCATGGGCCCGGAGGCCTGGGGGCTCCTGAGGGGGCCCCGCGCCACCCAGCAGTCTCAGCTCTGCCTCCAGACACCCCAGATGGCCCCCGTGATGACTCGGGGGCTGAGTACAAGGTGCAGACGCAGAGGCAGCTCAGGGCCAGGGGGAGAGTGCCACAAACGAGCCCCACAACCCGCCCCCAGAGAGTCGCCTCGCTCCCCCCACCCGCTCCCGCTCCGAGCTGCAGGCCTCGAAGCCTGACCAGCCTCAGGCGCGCCCTCCAAGAGTGGACTGTGCCCCCGGCCACACTTCCTAGGCCACAGCCCAGAGGCCCAGCCACAGAAAGTGGCCGGCCATGTCCCGGGGCCTTCCTGGCGCTCTCTTTCTGGCACCTGGTCAAGCAAAGGGGGCTTCCTGCCGGCGCCTCCCCACTGAGACGGCTTCGGCGTCCAGGGCTGAAGCGGAGCCAACCTCCCAGACCCAGGGACACGTGTGCAGCAGTGAGGCCGTGTGGCCGATGAGCTCTTTCTGCTGCTTCCTGCGCCTGGTGGGTGTGGAGGCAGGACCCTGGGAGCCCCAGCGCTCTCTCTGTGACCCTCCCCCCTCAGGCCCACACCGGTCTCTCCCGAGGAGGAACAGGTCATGGCAGGCGTCCTCATTAGCTACTAATTGCAGCCCGTTCCCGGCCTCCCCTGGCTCTTGCCGGATTACACCTGTTGACAAGATGTGGCGTCCCCAGCGGGAAGGCGCGTGTGCTGATTACGCCGCTAATGATGTGTTCATTGCCCACGGTAATTTCCTTCAACAAATAAAACGCTGTGTCTGCTCAGCCTAGGGACACTTCTGGCTTCACGAGGAGCCCAGCGTGCACCTGAGGGTGGGGAGGGCTGGTGGGTTCCGAACGGGACACCTCAGGCCACCAGGGAGTGTCCCGATCCAAGCACTGGACGAACTGCCCGCAGTGCCTGTGTGTGCTCTGAAGAGAGACTGCTTTCTCTCTCGACTCTGAGCATAAGGGGCGCTGGGTCCCACCCTGACGCGGACCCTCCCCGAGTGGGCTCTTCCTTTACCCTCCCTCCCCACACCCCAGCCCAGGGCCCAGAGAGCCTCCCAGGTGAGTGGAAGGTTTGCAGGGACTGGCCTGGAAGGCTGTGCCCCCACAGCCACCGAGACGGGGCAGGAGAGCCATGATCCTCAGGGACCTGGGCTGATTTACTCAGAAACTCCTGAGCACGAAGGCCCTCACGTGGGAAGGAGACCCCTCCGTGGCCGCCCAGGCCCACAAACAAAATAGTCCCCAGTTCACAAACAGCACGGGAGCAGATTCCGAAGGCCAGAACCACTTGTTTGGGTGGGGGGCCGGCCTTGTTCTACCTGACCCCCCTCCCTACCAGGCAGGGGCTCCGCTGTACAGGGAGCCCCTCCGTGGGCCCTGTTTGCCCCTCCCCACCCCGGTGCCCGATGAGGAGGCCAGGGCCTCTGCACCAGCCACAAGTGTCCGGGTGGGTCCGGTGGGCAGACGGACAGCACAAGCACACGGGCCGTCCCTGGGCACACGCTCCTCCCCCTACAGCCATGCGGAGAAGGGGGAGCGGACCCCACTTCTCCTTTCCGACATCTTGGGGGGCCTTGATGCACAAAACAGTAACCCTGGAGAAGGTAGGGTTTTGAAATTACATTTTAAGAGAAAGTTAAAAAAAATTTTTTAAGTGTTTATTTAGACAATCTCCACACCCAACATGGGGCTCAAACTCACAACCCCAAGATTAAGAGTTGCACGCTCTTCTGAGCCAGCCAGGGGCCCCTAAATTTTTTTTGGAAAAGACAAAGGCCGTTTACTTTTCCTGACCCTAGGTGGATGTATTCCTACAGCACACAGGCTGTCTGTCCCCGCCCCTCCGAGACCCTGCGGCCGGACTCAGCACAGCCCAGCGGGAGCGGTCCGCCCTGGCCTCGCACCCCAGGGCCAGCGCAGTCATATGACCTGTGAGATGCATCACATTATGCAGCTGTCCTCTGACCCTTGAGGGTCCCACAAAAGTTGGACATGAGGGCTCTGGCGGGTTGAACAGTGCCCGCCAAATAACATGGGCCCCAAACCCGTAAATGGGGCCTCACTTGGAAATCGGGTCCTTGCATAGGTAATTAAGCTGAGGGTTTCGAGATGAGATCATGCTGGGAGGTAGGTTGGGCCCTGAATCCAGTGACAAGTGTCAGGAGAAGACACACAGGGTCCATGTGCTGATGAGGCAGATGCTGGGGAGATGCTGTCTTGCGCCCAGGGCTCCCCACGGCCACCAGGAGCTGGGCCTGCTGACACCTTGGCCTCAGACTTCTGGCCTCAAGAACTGAGAGCGTGCGGACGCCTGCGGGGCTCAGTCGGTCGAGCGACTGTGGGAAACAGAACACCACAATAACCACAGGGGCATATTCGTTCAGGCTCCAAGATCTCTGAGAAAGCTCGAGATCATAGGGTTAAAAATAATGCAAAAGGAATGGAGCGAAATGCCCTCGGGAAATGTGGCCTGTTCTCTAGCAGGCAGACAAGGATGTTTTGCTTAAAGGAAGCCAGCTGTAAATAACACAGCGTGTTCACTCCCCTCTTTGTTTCTCATCCTGCCATAAAGATTCCTATCACATCCTACGTATCTGCAAGAAAGCCTTTGCACGCAACGGCAACGTACGTTTGTGCTTCAGCTGAACCACACGTACTTTGTTGCCATGCCTTACTAACCTTCTACAGTTAATCATCGTGCATCTGTAGCTTTGTAAAAGTATAAAAGAAGATGTACAATAAACCTCGGGGCCTCGGGCGGTTGGCTCGGGGTCCCCTGTGCCTCGCTGTACTGTCGTCTTTTTCTCGGCTCTTTCACCGCCCCAGGTCCACGGCCCAAAGAGGTCGGCAAGCGACCAACTCTTGATCTCAGCTCAGGTCATGATCTCACAGCTCGTGAGGTCGAGCCCCGCGTCGGGCTCCGTGCTCACAGCACGGAGCCTGCTTGGGATTCTCTCTCTCATACACACAATAAATAAACATTTTAAAAAGAAAGAAAGAAAAAAACCAAGAGGATAAACTTCTGTTGTTCTAAACCCCCCAGTCGTGGCCCTTTGTTGTAGCTGCCTGGATACTAACATCAGGCGGGTTCCTCAGACGGTGAAACTCTGATGTGCGTCTGCTCCCACCCAAAGATCTGGTGGCCAGCTTCGGGCAAAGGGGGTCCTGGGGACACATCCAGAGCAGAGGCCAAGCTCTGCTCCTGTCCCAGCTCAGGGAGAGGGGTGCCGACACCCAGGCACAGCATCGCAGCCGCTGCCCAGGCTGGCTACGGGGCCCACGGCCTCTCAAGTCCTCAGCTGGCCCTCAGTTTCCCCCACGTGTGTAAACCCCGGCACACGGGAAGCGTGCAGTAAATACTAATGATGATGAAAGAATCTGCAGGTGTGAGAGCAGGTGCACAGAGGAGGTGCACGCAGCGTCTGCTCAAGAGCCCCAGGTCTCCAGGGACGGGGCTGCGATTGAGTAAAAGACCCTCGAGGGGCCCTTGTTGTGTGAGGGTGTGGGTGATATCAGAGATCCCCAGTCAGGTTGTCTGAACCAGAAACCGTCGCCCAGGCACGGCACGGGGACGCTGGGACCGATGGTTCGATGCTAGGCCAACCTGGGTGCACTCAGCGTCCGGACCTCTTGAAGCTACCTTGGGGCAGCCGGTTTTATTGAGATATAGAGGCACGTGCCATAAAATCTGCCCACTTAAAGGGTGCCGTTCCGTGATTTTTGATATATTACATTAGTGGTTTTCAAATTGTGGTAACATACCTACAACAAAAGTTGCCATAGCAACCCTTTTTAAGTGGCATCAGTTACAGTGTTGTGCAAAGATTACCTCGCTTTCCAAAACTTTCTCATCGCCTCACCCGGAAGCCTCCTCCGGGCCCCTGGCAACCTCCAAGCTGCTTAACGTCCCTGTGGAGTTGCCTATTTCACGGGCTTCATAGAAATGGAATCCTACGATAGGCGGCCTTTCGACTGGCTTCTCTCGCCGAGCATCATGTCACCGGGGCTCATCTACACGGCTTTACAGCTGAGCCCTCGCCCGTCTACCCGCTCATCTGCCAATGGACGCGTGGGCTCTTCCACTTTCGTCCACCCCCACCCTTTGCTCCACCTGGTTCGCTCCCACAGACTGGGGTTCCGGGGGAAGGAGGCAGGAAGCCCACCCTGCAGGGACCCCGGCTCTGCACACCTACTGGCTGCAGCCCCCCTTTCCAGCGTCGGGAGAACCCTCCCTGTCCCCCCAGCCTCAGCCAGGGCCCCTCCCGTGTAAATCCTCTCCACCACTCCTAACGGACCCTCACTCCTGGCCCCCGTCCCGATGCCGCTTGTTACTCTCACGAGTCGTTTGGAAACCCACTCTGGGGCATTTCGGTGAAACTAAGGTTGGTTGGGGCTCGCCCACTTCTAAGAGTCGCTTGGGATTGTCCAGATTTCAAGCACCGTATCTCAGACCTCGGTCAGGTATTGTTGGGACAGGGGGCGGGTGGCGCCTGGGGGCCTGGAAGCGGAGCTCCCGGAGCTGCTAGGGAAAGCCTGCCCCAGCTGCTGTAGGAGAAAGTCCTGTCTTGGCAGCCAACAGGAGCAGCTGCAGGGGCCCGAGGACGCTGCCCCCGCCGGTGGACCTTGGGTCCCTGGGCCTCGGGGAAAGCCCACAGGCAGGTGTGGGAGTCAGCAGCACCCAAGTCCACACCGGGTTAAGTACTGCAAGGAGACTGGGAGCACAGGCCAGGCTGGGCCCTCAGAAACACGAGATGAACACCGGGACGTGCCAGACTCAACTCCTGCAGGTGTCTGGAAAGCCCCACTAAAAAGGGGTCAGTAGTGGCAATAAAACTGGACCCGACAGGATTTATAACGGCCCAGGGCCCGAGCCTGGCCAGCAGCAGTCCCGCGTCGCGCTACCAAACCTTACAGGGAAACGGCGCTTTCCCAAGCTGGTCTCCAAAATGACAGAACAGGGTGTCGGAGCCCGTGAGAGAAGCTCCGCACGGAGCCGCCGAGTTGTGGGGAGCGCTGCCCGCCCTGTCACTTCCATTTCCCTCGCTCTGCAACAGGAACTGCACGCCCGGGGAGGGGGAGGGGGGGGACCAGGCGCCCTTCTGGGGTCTCGAGCGCCTCTGCGACCAAGTATAGCAAGGCCGCTGCCTCTGCAAGCTCCCAGGGCAAGGACTCGGGGCCGCATATCCCGCCGGCGGTGAGCCCTGGGTGAGGGAGGCGACACTGTGGTCCTGGCGGCCCCTCCGCCCGCGCTCAGGAGGCGGGGAAGGGGACACGCTCCCCCGCGGCACGGGCCCCGCCGGCAGGGGGCGCGCGGCCCGGGGGGGACGCGGATGCGCATGCGCCAGGCGGGTCGCTTTCCGGCAGCGTGGCGGAACAGTCCCGCAGTTTCGCGCCGCTTGGCGACGTCGGCGCCCCGCGCCCAGCCGCAGTACGGCCGCCATGGCGTCGCCCTTCAGCGGGGTGCTGCAGCTGACAGACCTGGATGACTTCATCGGACCGTCTCAGGTGGGGCGGCCCGGGTCGGTGGCGGCCGTGCCTGGCGGGGGGTGGGGGAGGACTCCCCTCCGCTCGGTTTCTTTCCCTGAAAAACGAGATCGGAACCCAGACTCCCCGCCCGCGTCCCCCCGGGCCCCTGGCGCTCGGGCTAGCTTCCTACCGATGGGGACCCGAGGCCAGGGATGGAGGCGCCCCGAGCCGGGTTCCTGTGCCGCGAGGCGAGGCGAGGCCAGGTCACCAGCCCGCAGCGCCCAATAGGACAAGTAGTTTCGGGTCATCACGCTGTCCTCGGCGCGACCGGGCGACGGGAGTGCCGAGTGGGCAGCGGGAAGCGGGAGGGAGCGGGGCAGGGGCGGGCTCAGGACTGAGGCCGGACGAACCTGTCCGCTTACTCTGGTAGACGGGGGCGGGGAATGATCCCATCTCAGTTTGGAAGGCAGGGGAGTAGGTCCCTTGGAATCACCTACCGTGACTGGGGGGGGGGGGGGGGCGGTGGTCGTCCTAGGTGCTGGTTTGGGGAGGAAGACCGAGCTTGCCCCTAAAGGGGACAGGTCAGGTACACTTGAAAGCAGGAGGCGGCCTTCTCCGGTGTAGCTGCCTATCAACTGCACCAGCTGCGCAGGACACACAGGGCTGGGAGGGGGAGGGCATGGGGCTGGTCACAGCTCCGAGGTCAGGGATGAGCTTGCACAGGGCCCCCCCACCAGGGCTTTCTGGGGCTGATCATCTCTGGGAAGGGAATGGCCAGAGAGACTCTGTAGTGACAGCGAGAAAGGGCACGAACTCGAAGTTGAAGAGAAAAAGAACATTTCACTGGGCAAGGCGGGGACTCCAAGTGTTCCTGGAGCGATGCAGAAATGGTGATTCCTGGGCGTCCTCTTGGTAGCCAGGGTAACACTGGCTCTCCATGTGTGGCCACGCCTTCGGTTTGTGCTGAACAGAGTAAAGGTCAGGGCTGGTGGTGCCCGCAGGCACGTTAGTGTGTAGGCCCAGCCAAGGCCGCCTTCCCCTGACTGAGCTGCAGAGTAGGCCTCAGTGCTGGCAGGGGTTAGAACGTGTGCCCCTGTGCAAGCAGGGTGACAGCTGTATTGCCATGACTGCTGCTATGGCAGGAAGAGAGTCGGGAAGCACCCCTGTCCCGTGTGGTGGTGCCCCTCCTCTTCGGTAACCTCCACACACTCGGGCCCCCACTTGGAGTCTCTTCCTGGTACAGGATTGCATCAAGCCCATGAAGGTGGATAAGAGGTCGGGAAGCGGCGTGGCCAAGATCCACATCGAAGACGATGGCAGTTACTTCCAGGTCACTCAGGTAAGTTCCAGCCCAGATGGTCAAACACCTGTTTTTGCTGCTCCGTCCAGTCACAGGTACGGAGATCATGGGACCTTTCGCTGTCATGAGAGTGGTCAGATTCACTGTCGTCACGGCTGGGAGGGCAGAGATGGTGCCTGGGGTGGCGGTGGAGGGGCACAGAGGCAGAACATGGAGCTGCGGGGGGGGCTCTTTTTGCAGATGGTGGTTCCTGTCTTCCCTTCCCTCTCTCCCCCCTCTGTGAGTTCTAATTCTGTAAGATTTTCCAGTTAAGGACCCCCTGGGCGGCTCAGTTGGTTAAGCGTCTGACACTCTTTCTTTTTATTTTTTTCTGTTTATTTTTGAGAGAGAGAGCGAACTTGAGAAGGGGAGGGGCAGAGAGGGAAGGAGACACAGAATCCGAAGCAACCTCCAGGCTCTTAACTGTCAGCACGGAGCCTGATCCAGGGCTTGAACCCACAAACCGTGAGGTCCTGACCTGAGCCAAAGTTGGACACTTCACAGACTGAGCCACCCAGGCGCCCCAACCAATATTTAATTTTTAAAAATTCAGTGGCACACAAAGCCAGCCTCCCACCACATTGGTTGTCGGTGTTGTGAGCCAGAGAATAAAGGCTTCCTGCAGGTTCCATTATGCTGAGAGCTCGTGTCCTTGCGTAGAGGCCCTCTGAGTCCCGAGTGCTTGTGCTTTCCAGGATGGAGGGACCCGGAAGCTGGAGAAGGCCAAGATCTCGCTGGATGACTGCCTGGCATGCAGTGGCTGTGTCACCTCGGCAGAGACCGTGCTCATCACTCAGCAAAGCCACGAGGAGCTGCGGAAGGTTATAGATGCCAATAAGGTAAGCGGTGGGCGTCTTTGAGACTTTTTTAAGCTGACGTCAGCCCCAGTGTCCTTTGCTCTCGCTGCCAAGGGCAGCCCATCTGGTGCCTCCTGCCTCTTGTAGGTCTCGTCGGCAGGATGCCCGTGAATTGCTGGTCAGGATTTCACACCGGGGTGTGGGGCCCTGCGTGTACGTGGAAGCGACCCGCCCTGCCGGAGGCAGCACGCACTCCCCCCAGCGCTGGCCCCCTGGGAGTCTGTAAAACACAGCGAGTGAGCATGTGTCCTCTGCTTTGCAGACGGCGGCCCCCGGTCAGCAGAAGCTGGTTGTCGTGTCCGTCTCGCCCCAGTCCAGGGCATCGCTGGCCGCACAGTTCGGGCTGAACCCTACAGACACCGCCAGGAAGCTGACTGCATTCTTTAAGAAAATCGGTAGGCAGCAGACCTCGCGTGTGTGCTGAGCTCAGCGTGTGCGGGGTCCAGCGAGGGGCTCCTCCGGCCTCTGACTCACTGAACTCAAACGCACCAGAAACTGTTCTGAGTCGACTTCAATATGAAGTTTGGGTTTGACAAATGAGAGCTGAGCCTTTTCAGAGGCAGCCATCTGAATCGTGGCTGTCCTCCTCCAGTCTGGAATTCCTGGAATTCTCTGGAATTTGCTCCCCCTTGTATTGTTTTTAAATTATCACCCTCGAGGCCCGTTTCCCTGGTCCCCTGTCACGCTCTGGCTCCCAAAGACTTTGGTCGATCTCTGTGAGCCAGGAGCAGGCCTGGGATGACATGGGGCGGGCACAAGAGGTGTGGCCTGGCCCGGACAGCCGCTGTGCAGACAGCTGAAGCGCCCCTGGAAAGTGGCGTCCCCGCTCCCAGGGGCGTGATCGGGGCCTTGCGATGTAGCCACGCTTCGTGGCAGTGAGGCGGGTGTTTGTGTTGCAGGGGTGCACTACGTGTTCGATACCTCCTTCTCGAGGAACTTCAGTCTCCTTGAGAGCCAGCGAGAGTTTGTGCAGAGATTCCGAGGACAGGCCGGCTCCCAGCAGGCCTTGCCTGTGCTCGCGTCCGCCTGCCCAGGTGTGTTCACGCTGCGGGACACGGGGGACAGGAACGCTGGGTGGGGCCACACGAGGCTTCTGCCACAATGGCCGCCTCGGCAGAAGGAGCTGCCCTGAGAGCCACCTGGGGTCACCAAGTTCCCCAAGACTGTGATCTCACAGATGCTAGAAGCACACGGCAGTGACAGCAGAGTAGGGACATTCTTTAACGGGACCAAAACTCCCCTTACAAGCCGGTGCACCCCAGAAGGTCATGCCACTCCCTGCCCAGCTGCTCAGACACCCCGTTTGTTCCCCGTGTCGGCCTCAGGCTGGATCTGCTACGCGGAGAAGACGCACGGAAGCTTCCTCATCCCCTACCTCAGCACAGTTCGGTCCCCACAGCAGGTCATGGGCTCCCTGGTCAAGGACTTCTTTGCCCAGCAGCAGGTAACAAGAATATTCCAGCTGTGAACGATTCACTGCCATTGTTCTCAAAGATGAGCCAAGACCTCCGATGTGCACACGGCCGCATGAGGAATCTCAGTCCCATCCTGGCCGCTGGCCGGCTGTGTCCCAGGCCGCGCCTGTCATGTCATCCCCCACCTTATCCTGCGGGCTCCTTTACTATCAGGTCAGGCAGCGACTTCACAGTTCCACATTTCCCTGCAGCATTTGACCCCGGACAGCATCTACCATGTGACGGTCATGCCCTGCTATGACAAAAAGCTGGAAGCTTCCAGACCAGACTTTTTCAGCCAGGACTACCAGACTCGTGATGTGGATTGTGTTGTCACCACAGGTGTGGGTCCCACGTAGTGGTATTGCCCGGGTCCTGCCTGCAGGCTCTGGCTGCAGCTGCCAGCCCCTATGCATGAGGCAGCCAGTGGCCCTCCCCTGGGTGCCAGATCAGACCTCACGGCTGTTCCATTGTCTTGGACGTGTGGCCAAAGGGCCGGGTGTTTGCTCTAAAACAGTCTGCATGAAGAGACGGGTGGGGAGTCTCGTCATCCACTCTGACTCACATGGGCCAGTCACCCCATTTTTGAGTTGAGCAGCCTCACAGTCTCCCAGGTGCTTAAAATACAGAAAAGAAAATGCTCAGGAACCCAGACAGTGGGGTGGGGGGTGGGGGGCCTCCCTGCATGAACACATGCCTGCCCCTCTCCACCTCATGGGGAGCCACAACCGCACCGCGGCGGGTCCAGGGATGGGTATGTCCACCCCCCGCCACGCTGCTGGGAGGGTGGAGGGTGGGCTGCAGGTCTGGGGAGCTGGCTGGCTCTTCTGAGGGTCCTCAGAAGTGGCGTCCTTCCTCGCCTCAGTGGCCAGGTTGGCCCTCCACCCATAAGCCAGGAGGTGGACATCTAGGTCTCTGGAGCTAAGGTACAGGTTGCCAGGGATGCAGATGACGCGGGTTTCCTCAGCGTTCTGTTTTGATTGAGATCTCAGCTGAAGCGCCCCTGTGCTGGGGTCTTATTGTAGGAGAAGTCTTCAAGCTGCTGGAAGAAGAAGGGGTCTCACTCTCGGAACTGGAGCCAGCCCCCCTGGACAGCCTGTAAGTCACCACCCACTGCAGCAGAGGGGAGAACGTGAATCCAGCGTCGGGGAGCTCGACGTGTGGGTTGGGGGGTTGCAGGCGCGCTGGCAAGCAGCAGCAGTGAGGGCGTGGGGGTAGACGGTCCCCAGATGGACCTCAGCTCTGCGTCCCCTCCCTTCCTCTTCTCCACCGTGACTTCCTCCTAGCCAGGTCCGCCTCCGCCCTGTCGCCGGTCTCAGTGCACACAGAGGTGGTCAAGTTCATGACATGGCCAGCGGACAGTGCACTGATGGTCATCAGAGCTGTCCCAAACTTGACACACGTCTGAGCTCCCCAAATAGGTGACTCTACAGAGGAACGATTTCTCCCACCTGAGCTTCCTCTTGACACGCAGACAGAGGCCCTGGGGGTTCTGGACTCCTCTCCCATCTAGCAAGCAGCTCCCTCACATGGGAGAGACAAAAGGTCACCCGAAAGCTCCCGCTGCCACCGAGGCCATGCTCTGCTCCCCAGGTGCAGCAGTGTGTCTGCCCAGGAGCCCAGCAGCCATCGGGGCGGGGGCTCAGGGGGCTACCTGGAGCACGTGTTCCAGCACGCAGCCCGGGAGCTCTTTGGAATCCACGTGGACGAGATCACCTACAGACCCCTGAGGTCGGTGGGAAGGGCTGGAGCATGGGGACAGGGCGGCAGGCTGGGGTGGGGGAAGACCCAGGGCACCAGCCCTCCTCTCCCGCTCACGTGAACCGGCCTCCCCACCCAGCGGTCCGCGTCCCTGCCCACACCACAGGGGGTGAGAGCCCCAAGGCCACGGTGGCACGCCTGGCACAGGGTGTGTCCCGACACGATGCTCCCTTCCACGGAGGGAGGGCCGGGGGCTTTGTGCGACCTCGCCACGCCTCACGGCCATTCTTGGGAGGGAGGATCAGGACACTGAGGCCCCCTGCCTAACGGCGGAAGCGAGCTTTCTACCCTGTCCTTCCATCCCTGTCCTCCCCGTCCCTCACCGAGGAGCCGGTTAGGGGGCAGAGGTGCCTGCAGGGGCGGGTACCGAGGGAGCCTGGCCTGTGCTCCCCCCAGGAACAAGGACTTCCAGGAGGTAACCCTGGAGAAGGAGGGCCAAATCGTGCTGCACTTTGCCGCGGCCTATGGCTTCCGGAACATCCAGAACCTGGTGCAGAAGCTCAAGCGAGGGCGCTGCCCGTACCATTATGTGGAGGTCATGGCCTGCCCCGCAGGTAGCTGGGGTGGGGCCCGCTTCTCCCAGAGGGCACGGGGGCCCTTTCCAGGACCAGGGCTGCGGGCAGTGTCTCACCAGGGCAGGAGGGGTGGAGGCGGAGCCCGGGGGTCAGGAGGCTCAGGAGGGCCGGTGTTGGGAAGGGGTCGTGCTGTGCTTCCCAACCCCCTTCCCCCATTCCCCGGTATAGGCATCCTCCCTGTCACCGTGCGCTCACCTGTCTTGCTCTGCTACAGGCTGCTTGAACGGCGGAGGCCAGCTCAAGGCCCCCAACACGCCCGGCAAGGAGCTTCTCCAGCGTGTGGAGACACTGTATAGCATGGTCAGGACAGAGGCGCCGGAGGATGCACCTGGCATCCAGGAACTGTACAGGTGCTGGCTGCAGGGCGAGGGCTCGGAGCGTGCTGGCCGCCTGCTGCACACGAGCTACCACGCGGTGGAGAAGGCCAGCTCCAGCCTCGGCATCAGGTGGTAGGAGGCCTCCTCGCCAGCCTTCTAGGCCCACCACAGCCCGCACCCGGACTCCCGGGAAGGTCGTGTCCCGAGACCCCGGGGACCACCCCCAAAACGCGGACGTCAGCTGTGGGGATGTGCCGGAGCCCATACAGAAACGAGCCTCAGGACCCATAGCCAGGACAGGTGTGCTTGTCCTGACTGCCGACTGCAGGAGGTCAGATGGTCCACAAGGTCCCAGAACCTCCCCACAGGCCCAGCTCTGCGAGCAGGGTGCTGGCCACTCCTGCCTTGTGGCCCAAGTGTGTGAGGGTTTCAGCCGGTCCCGTGGGCTGCACAAGGCAGAACAAAAGTAGGAGCCAGGCTCCCACCGAAGCCAGGCTGTGAAGGACAGTGATGGGCTGCGCCTGCCGGGCCGGTCAAACTTGGAGCCCAGCGTGAGGAACCCTACCGCGCTGGATGGCGTAGAATGCTGGCAGGAGAAGGGCGCCCAGCCTGCGGCACCCCCTGCTGGGGTACAGCACCTGCCCCACCTGGGACTGGGCACTGATGATGCCAGGCATGGCCTCTGGGACCTGATAGCTTGCGTTCTCTGGGCAGAATTCCAGATGGGAAGCAGGCTCTGTGAGAGAGACCGCTGAGACTAGGCACGAAGTCCCTTCTCCATTTACAGGAGTGGGGGAGAGGACAGATCAGGCTGAGCCCACAGGCCTTTCCTTACCAAGTTCCAAGTCTAATAAAGGGATCTCTCTCCCGATGGTTTCTCTCCGAGAGCATCCACCAGCATCAAAAAAGTCTTTCAAAGCTTTATTCAAAGTTCAGAAGCCCCGTGCACCCCACTAGGCTGCTTCCCAAACACCCAGGTCTCAGGGCTCACATGCACCCCAGAGAGGGGCCTCATATGTCCCCTGCCAGGGTGCCTACCCTCCAAAGCCAGCCAGCCAGCTGGGTGGGGCCATGAAAGGTTCCAGACGCAACCCTCCTGTGGGCTCAATGTGCCGAGGGTTGAAGGAGAAGAGATGTGCTGCCGGGCCGCACGGTGGGTCCACTTGGGGCTCACTTCTGTTGGGGTGTGCTCAGGGCCCCCACTGCAGTGCCAGGAGAGCCCGGGCCTGCGGCTGCAGGGGCTCAGCTGCCCGCTCGAAGCTTGCCCGCTCCCTGCAGAGTGCCTCCAGGACCTCGGCCGGGGCCGCCTTCCCCGTGAACTTGCACACAGGCTCTTCTCTGCGGGGAGAGGGGGCGCCGTGGGGACTCTCCCTGGGGACACTGCCGGGTGGGTGCTGGCAGAGGACACTTAGTGAGCAGCCTCTCCCTGGTGCAAGTCAGCCCAATAACCAGTTCCCTGGCACCTCCTGCAGAGGCCAAGTGGCTGTCGAGTCGGGCTCAAGGCCAGCAGGCCGGCCCTCAGGCAGCCTGCTCGGTGGGACAGCCCCTGGAGTGGGCACAGGGCCCCCACAAGAAGGCCTGGGATGCCGACCAGTACTCACGCCACCCTTAGGAAGGGGTTGTAGAGGAGCTCCTCGCCCAGGGTGGATGGCACTGTGGGCATGTCGTCCTCATCCCTCTTCTGGAATGACCACAGGCCCTTGTCACAGCCTTGTCTCGAGAGCCCCAGACAACTCCGCTCCACTCAGCCCCGCCCCTTCCTGGGGGCAGGAGCAGAAGAAGGGCTGCCTCGCCCCATCTAGTACTTGAGGGCAGCCACCCTTGGGTCAGTTCTGCCAGCTGCCCAGCCCCTTGTCCGAGGCCACCAATCCCTCCCCTCACCAATAGGAGCCTCAGTCAGCAGGATACTCAAGGCTAAGCCAGGTCTGATCACTCCAGGCCAGTCATGCCTGACTCCCCCCGCAGTGCCCCTCCTCCGTCCCAATCTTCATCCACCCTCCAAACCTCGCCATTCAGAGGAGTGGCCGCACCTTGGCCCATGACAGCTTGGCCCTCACGTGGTCATTGCCGGGCTCCACTTTCTGTGCAAACTCAAGGTTGCCCAGCGTGTGCTCGTGGCCACAGAACACCTTCTGGAGAAAGGAGGCACTCAGAGGGTGCACAGTGCTGCCACAGGCAGTGATGGGGGAAGGCGCTCACCGGGGCTGGCCTGGACCCTCCCTGGACCCCAGAACCCCAGGCCTGATCTGCCTGGACTCCTTGGCTAAGGTTCACTCTGTATCTCTGGCACAAGACAGGTACAGAGTGTGGAGGTTGTGCAGGGACTCTGGACCCTGCAGGAAGGCAAGGGATGCCGGCTCACCGTCTCGGGGGGCAGCGTACCCAGGGTCTCGACCAAGCTCTGATACATTTGCTGAGCTGTGCTCTCCAGGCGCAAGCCACAGCCACCCACCGACAGCGCATCCCCTGGGGAGGAGAGCAGGTCAGGGAAGGTGGGGCGGGGTCAGAGGGAGGTGGGGCTGGTGGGGTAGGGCGACCAGTACCCGAGAACACAGCCGGCGGATCAGGACAGTCCTCTTCCCATAGGAAGTAGCTCATGTGGCCGGAGGTGTGGCCCGGCGTCAGGAGACAGCGCACATGGATGGCCCCAAACTGCCGCAGAGGGGCAAGCGGCTGGTGACGCGGGAGGGCCCGCGGCGCCATTCCCACCCCCCACCCCGCCCCCGGACCGGCCCTCACCTGCAGCTCCTCGCCGTGCACCAGCCTGCGGGTCAGTGCGCAGATGCGCTCGTCCGCGCCCAGCACGGCCAGCCCCGGCCGCAGCCGCGCCAGCTCCGCGTTACCCCGCGCATGGTCCCTGCGGACGGGGCGGAAGCAGGATCACAGGCGGGTCGGAGTGGGGCAGGGGCGATGCCCTCGCGCCTCGGCCCGCCCCGACCGCGCTCACCAGTGGTGGTGGGTGGTCAGCACAGTGGTCAGTGACACCCCCTCCCGGCCCACGATCTCCAGCAGCTGAAAGGGATGGGAATTAGGGAGATTCGGCCGGGCCAGGTGGCCGCCCCCCACCCACGCTAGGGCGCCAGGTGTGATGTACACAGACTGCCGGGCAGGCCAGGAACGGGTAGGGGTAGGGGAGACCCAGCAGACGATATCTGAGCGCCCCGTGCGTACAGAACAGTTAGGCACCAGGGAACGGGGAAAACGGAGGTGACGTGGTCCTAACTTGAGGGCAGACTCCAGATTAGAGAATAGGGGAAAGGCCTGCTCCAACCAGGGTGGTCGGGGCGGTGGGGGGACCCTCGGGGGCCAAGTTGCCTAGGCCCGCCGCGGCGCTCCCCGCCGCCCACAGGTTGCCCTCACCCTCTTGGGCACGGCCACGTCCACGGCCACAGCCTCCCGCGTGTGCTCCTCGATGACCAGGTACATGTAGTTATCCTCGAGCACAGGGATGACCTTGACCTTCATGGTCGCAAAGTCCAGGCACCCCGCGTCTTCTCCTAGAGAGGCCCCCCGCTTCTGAGCCCCTGCCCCTGGGCGGGGGCTTCCCTCAAAGCAGGGCTGGGCGAGGGAGGGGTCAGCTCCACACACACTTCGGGGGCCAGAAAGGGAGCCCGCCCCCTGCTCCGTGGACTTCCCGGAGGACCGGTGCGGAAGCCAACGCCCCAAGCTCAGGCGGTCCGGCCAAGTGCGGAGGCCAGCCCCCAGCGACGCCAACGCCGCCGCCGCCCGCTGCGCAGGCCCCGCCCCCCGCCGCCGGCCCCGTCCCCGCGACCGCACCGCCCGCTCCACGCTCAGGCCACGCCCCTCGCGACGATACGACCTCCCCAGCCCCGCCCCACTCACCCCGTCTTCCCCTTGAGCCACGCCCTCCCGTGCCGCTCAGCGCTCTGCCTAAGCCACGCCCCTCGTCGAGGCCCCGCCCCTCTCCAGGCCCGCCCCGCCCCTCTCCAGGCCCGCCCCGCCCCTCAGGCCCCCCTCCCGTCACGGCGCGACACGGGTCCCGAAATGTTCCCCTTACCCGCAAGGGCTGCGCCCGCCCCCCGACTGCGCGGACCGCTTGAGAGACAGCGGGACAGAGATGGGCCCAGGGCACTATCCTCAGGGCCCGAGCGGAGCGCGGCGCTCCGCCTGGCCGCCGCCACCGGCCCGCGCCCCGGCGCGGGGAACAAGCGTGCGCAGGCGGGGGCGCGCGCGTGCCCGGTGGGGGCCGCACGCACGTTCGGCCCCGCCACGCGGGGCGCTGCGGTGCGTCCTCCGCGAAGCCTTCCCGGCTCGGGAGCTGAGCCATTCCTCTTGAGACCCCCAGGCCTTAACTGGAATGTCTGCGTCCCCTTCCCTCAGGCTGGTGGTGAGAGAATCTGCAGTTTGTTCGCCTGCCCATCCCAGCGTCCGACCAGAAACAGCAGGCACACAGGGGGCGCCTGCTGAGTGTGTGAACCCCCACGGTAGAGCAGGGCACTCTGCGAGAGGAAAACGGTAACAGCAGCGGTCACTCTGTCTCACACCTTCCCAGGCTGGGCGCTCTCATGCACTCCTGGTTCCATCTGCGCCCAGGATAAATGCAGCGGTGCTGGTCTGCATTTCGGAGAGGAGAAAACGGAAACCAAAAAGGATGGACCATGGAATGAGCTGAGAGAGTCCCCCTCCCCACCTCCTCAGCCACCACCGAACTTCCCCTTCCCGACTGCCCTCGTGGGTGGGGCCCTCAGAGACCGGGGACCAGCAGGAGACCAACAGAGGCCTTAGCAACGCCCCAAGCCTCTGTGTTGCAGCAACAGGCCACTAGGCAAGGTGGCACTGCACTTGGGCCAGACTTCCTTTTGCTTATGGAGCATGCAGCAGCCCCAGGCCCCAGGCCGGAGCCCCCACCCTGGGCCACTGAGAATGTGAGTCCTTCAAGGACACTCCTGCTTCTGTCATGGGGTCAGGGTGCCTCCCCATCACCTCAAAGGCCAGGAAGGGTGCCATGTCCTGGATTTGATCCTGGCCATGGGAGAAACTGCCTAGTTCACTCAGGCTGTGGGGTGTGTGTGTGTGTGTGTGTGTGTGTGTGTGTGTGTGTAGGAGATATTAGGGAGGAAGAGTGCATGGCTGGTGGCTCCATGGGAGTGGAGGCCACAGCCCAGGCCTGAGACCCACCTGGGGGGTGCGGGTGGGCGGTTCCTCCCCAGGTTCTGCGGCAGGCCGAGGACTGGACAACCAGCCTCAAGACAGAGCTTCCCTCAGATCTACAACTGAGTGAGGAGCAGCGGCTGCAGGTTGGTGTGGGGCCCTGGGGTGCTAGCAAGGAGGGTCCCACAGACCCCACCTCTTACTCTGGCCACCCACAGATCTCCAAGGAGTTGGTTGACCTGCAGATCACAACGCATCACTTGCGGGAGCAACACGAGGCTGAACTCTTCGAGCTGAAGAGTGAGGTGGGTGCCGATGTGTGCCCACATGTGCCCTGAACATACAGGAGGAGGGTGCGTACCGAGGACCAGTGCTGGGAGGGGTCCAGGGGCACCCCATGTGATTGTACACACTCACGGAGTGCCTGTGTCTCCACCTCTCCCGCGTGTGCTCTGGTGCCCTGCATGGGTCCAGACGATGTTGACCTGCCCCGGGTGTCCTGGCAGGCGGGCGCACCTGCTCACCCTGGCCACCCTGCAGGTCCTGCGGCTGGAGAGCCGGGTGCTGGAGCTGGAGCTGCATGGAGATTGTGCAGCCCCGGCAGAGGCTGACCTGGGGCGCCGCCAGAAGCCGGCACAGGGGCTTGGGCACAAGGCCCGGGAGCAGGTACACTCCATCCACCACAGACCCCAGGTCACCCTAAGTGCATGGAGGGCCTGGCTGGGTGGATTGGGCGGCGGGGAGCCAAGCAGGGGTGCACAGGGGCGCAGTGAGGTTGGGACCGGCTCTCCTGTACAGGCACAGCCTGAGGACTTCTTGACCCCTAAGACCGAACAACAGAAGCTGGGGAACAGTGTGAGCGTGCAGCTCCCTAGCCTGGGAATTAGTGCAGATCTGTCCCAGCCCAGGGTGCGGCTGGGCAATGCCAGGGACCCAGAGCTTGGGGTCTCATTCAGCCAGCCCTTGTGTACCCGGCAGCTACAGGGAGAATGGCAGCGAGTGCTGGAGCAGCACAGGGCCCAGAAGCAGGCGCTGGAGACCCGCGTGTGAGTGGCTGCCTCACCCGGGATGGGGAGGATCCGCGAGGGCACCAGGCGCAGATCGGCTGTTCCCAAGAGGCAGAGGGAGGCCCCGCCCTGAGCCCAGCTGAGCTTGACGCCCACGTCTACAGGGCAGATCTGGGTCGGCGGCTGCAGGGAGCCCGAGAGGAGGCCAAGATAGCTGGGCAGCGACTGGCCACACAAGCCATGGTGAGGCCCAGCCCTATCCCCTGACATCTGGTAGACGGGTGTCCTACAGCGTCAGCAAAGGGCCACCTCGTGGAGCGCAGGTTCAAGGCTGCCTCCACCCGCAGGTATTGTCTGCCTGCCAGGGCCAGCTCCGCCAGGCTGAGGCGGAGAACGCCCAGCTGCAGCTGCAGCTCAAGAAGCTGAACCAAGAGTATGCCATCCAGCTGCAGCGATGTGCCCAAGCCGTGGCCGTGAGCACCACCTGGGGGTGGCCCTGTGCTGGGTGGGAGGCTTCGGGTCCCGCGGAGCCCAAGCCTGGCCCGAGCGCGCTGGGCTGCTTCCGGGACACCCCGTGGGCCCGGCCTGTCGCACGGCCCAATCTGCTCCACAGAGGGAACCGTGGGCCCAACCAAGCCCCGCCCTTGTCAGCCCTGGCCCCACCCCCACCCCCAGCCCCGCCCAATCTCCTCCAGGAGTCTGCAAAGCGCACCGGCCAGGTGCCCGAAGCCGCAGCCCTTAGGACGTTCCTGGAGACCACTCTGGAGGACATCCGGGCAGCACACCGCAGCCGTGAACTGCAGTTGGCCCGGGCTGCTCGCGCCTACCGCAAGCGCCTGGCAGATCTGAGCCGTAGACATGAGGAGCTGCTGGCCAACCACAGGTGGGCCCGTCCCTGAGACGGGCACCTGGGGGTGGGGTGGCCCTGTGTGACCCGGCCTGTGGCTTAGTGTGCAGCAGGTGCCGGCGGACCCCAGTGGGGCACCCTGGACCCCCGAGGCTACCTTTGATGCAGCCACCTCAGACCTGGAGCCACTGCCTCTGCACCTGGTCACCGAACTCAGTCACCTACCAGAGAACCAGGCCAGGCTGGAGACGAAGCTCTGGAAGCTCCAGGCCCAGGTGGGCTCTCCCTGCTGCCCTACACTGGCCTTGGAGCTCAGAGCCCCAGAAGAAACCCCAGCCCCAGGACAGGCTCAGCAAAGGTCCAACCCTTGAGTAGCCTGCCTTACTGAGCTGACAGAGAGTTCCTACCACACAGCCTTTCCAGTCCAATGGGCTCATGACGCTGCTCTTGTTCCTACAGAAGGGACCCAGTGGAGCCTCCCAGGGGAGCACATCAGAGCCACAGTGAGTACCCTGGGGTGGGTGTTGGGGAGATCTGCGGGGAGAGCATTCATTTATTCCCCCAACTCTAACTGCAGGGTGGGAGAACAGGGAGGCCCATCTGTGTCCTTGGGTCTCGGTCTATATGGGGGGCATCAACAATCACAGAAAGCCAAGTGCCTGGGGTGAAGGGGGTACCTGACAGGAGAGGGGCTAACCGTGACTAGAAGGATCAGGGAGAGACCCTGAGGAAGGGACATTTCAGCAAGACCCAGAGGACGGAAGGATGAAGAGGTGTGGTGGGATGGCCAGCAGAGGCCCTGGCCCCAGGACCGGATAGGGGCGGGCCGCCTGGTGACTTTCACAGCCCTTGCCTCTAGATCTCCGTGTGTCTGACTACAGTGGGCAGGGACTGTGTCAGCACAACTCCGAGTTTCGAGAAGCAAACCCCTAGAATGGGGAAAGTCTTCCATCAACATCCATACAGCACTGGGGTCACTATTTTACCTCGTGACTTAGGCCTCTCTGAGTCCCTGTACAGGGAAGGCTGTCCTCCTGTACAGATGGCTCAAAGGCCCAAGTGGGGCCCAAAGTGGACAGGTGGGCCCATGCTGTCCTGCACTGGCTCCCAGCAGGCAAATCAGGAATCTAGGTGCCCCAATTTGAGCATGATCATTGGTCAACACCTGGCCTGATGCTGGCCCTCACACATGCCCCTCCCTCTCTCCTCCCAGGGGTCAGGAACCTGCCTCCTGGGCCCAGATCCACCAGAAGCTCCGGGACTTCTCCCGTGGCACCCAGGTAGTGGGCAAGGCCTGGCTGGGGACCCCCTCCTCACACTCTGTCCTGCCTCAGAGCTTCTGCCCTCCCCATGCCAGGCAGAGCTGGAACGTGAGCGGGCAAAGCTACTAGTCCGGGCCACGATGGCTGAGGAGCAACTTTCTGAGCTACAGGACTATGTGGACCAGCACTTAGGCAGGTGGGCTGGGAGTGAACTGAGGGCCTCAGCTCCAGGCAAGAGAGTCACGGCTTGTGCACAGCCAGGCAGGTGACTAAGCCTGACTCCTTTGAGCAGGTACAAACAAGAGATCCTGAGGCTGAGGAAGCTAATGGGTACAGAGGATGTCTGCAAAGTGGGGGCCACCCCTCCAGTCAAGCCCCAGCACTCCAAGACCCACAGCCGCTAGCCAGCTGTCAAATGCACTCAGCAGAACTCTTCGCAGCCGGCATGGAACCCTCCTCACAGCACCCCCTTGCCGGCAGAGGTCATGCCACCCAACCCTCCACCTAACAAGAGTCAGTACGTAGTCCAGAGTCTTTATTGTGTCCAAGTGGTCAGCCAACCTGAGAACGGGGGGCCCCAGGGACTGAGGCAGAACTGGGTTCCGGGGAAGCCTGACCGTTTGGCCCACCACTATGGACATCATAGGCCCAGACACGGTCCAGACCCTCCCCCATCACAGCCACAGGCTGCCAAGTGGGGAGGGGGAAGCGCCCCGACACCACTCGGGCCCCTGCGGGCAACTCTGCCTGCAGCTTGTCTTCCAGCAGGGGGAGCTGTGGGAGAGAGAGCAGGAGGGAGGACAGGGTGGGCAGGATTGAATACAACTGCCCCTGCCCAGCTCCTCCAGGCCCAACCCCTCCACTGAGGGTGGCCCGGGCCTCCCCTGGGGCTAGCAAACCCCAGACCTACCACGCTAGGGGCCAGGAACACAGACACGTTGTGGCAGTCCCTCAGGCTCACCTGCAAGAAGAGGTCACCCCAGCAGGGAGCGGGGCCCCAGCCGAGGAAGAGGTCTGGTGAGCTTGGGGTAACTGTGGCTTCCAAGTCCTGGCCCCAGCCCACGCGGGTGCAGGCAGGGGAACCTGGGGTTGTCAGCAGGGTGGCCAACCCAGAGCTGGAAGTGTGGAGACCAGGCGTGGGGGCCCCTGGGGGTCCGGGACTCCCTGGGTTACCTTCCAGAGGTCCTCACGGAGGTAGCAAACACTGCCGGCACAGCCTGCTCTCCACGCGTGCAGCCGGGCCAGCCCCACTAGCCACGGGTTCAGCTCGTAGCCCACAGCCGGGCGGAGACCGCACTTATGAGCAGCCAGCACCTGTGGGCACACGCAACTGTGGGTCCAGAAGGTGGGGAGGTGCGCTGGCGAGAGGGGGAGACAAGGACACCCCCCCGCATCCCACTCCTTACAATCCTGCCGTCGCCAGAGCCCAGGTCCACCGTCTTTCCAGGACGGCCTCGCAATAGCGACAACACGTGCTCCACCTGCCGCTCACTTGCACCGACATAGGGCACCTGGGCAAGGAGGCAAGCGGGGCTGGGTCCCCAAACCTGATCCCACGTTGGGGGGGGGGGGTGGGGTGAGACGCGCAGAGCTTGCCTCCTGAGCTTTCAAGGTCCCCACCCGCGGCCCGCCAGGGAGAGGCAGCGCCTCCCACTCACTGAGGGTTCGGCTCCGCCCCCGGGCCCCGCCCCCAGCCATGGCCCCGCCCCGCACCTGGAGCCGCAGCGGCACGCGGCGGAAGCCAGGCTGCAGCAGCAGCGCCCACGCGATGTAGGCGGCCAGGCCTGAGCCCGCCGCCGCCTGCAGCAGCTCCAGCGCGCCCAGCCGCCGCTCGCGCAGCTCCGACAGCGCCTCGCCCGGGTCGTCCTGCTCCATGGCGGCGGGACGCGCGCCCCAGGGTCGCCCCGCCCGAAGGCCCCTCCCGGGCTCGGGTCGGACACCCTCACACGCGAGCCGGAAGCCGGAGGGGGCCCTCCTCCCCGCCCCCTACTGGAAGTGGCGGGGAGCCGGAAGTGCGGGGGAGAGCGCCGGAAGCGGCCTTCCACTCGCTTTCCGCCGCGGCCCGGGGCCCTTCCCGCGCGTTCCGGGTCCTACTGGGACGTCTGCGGCCGCCAGCCGCACCGGCCCAGCCGGCGCACGCAGGGGACCCCTGGGAAGGGCCAGGCAGGCGTGGCCGGGGGCGGGGGGCGGCCGTGGAGCTTGGCGGGAAGGGAGCCCCGGGGTGTGGGGCGTCCCGAGCCGCAAGGCTGTCTCAGAGAGACTGGTGGAGGTCCCCGCCCACCGCGACACCCGAAGGCCAGCCAAGCCCGGGGGCGGGCTCAGGGAGGACACCCTCCCGGGCCCTTCCCACAGCTGAAGGCAATTAGCCCGAGTGGACAGGACGGGGAGGGTGCGGCGGAAGTTGGGAGTTCAGCTGAGAGGTAGGGTTGACCGGGAGATCTAGCTGACCCGAGAAGGCACATGTTGGCTGTGAGTGTGGTCGGACGGGGGCCGGATATGAGGGGTCGAGCGACTGGCAGCCGGCCCAGCCACGGGAGTGGAAGAAAGAGCCCCAAGAGCTAGGCAGACCACCTTCCTTCTCCAAAAACGCAAACCCAGAGAAAAAAACAAATAATATGAGTTCCCGGAGGTGATCTGGCAAAGCCTGGGGGTGGGAGAAACAAATAGGGGGACAGAGCCCTGGGTCAGGTGGCAGAGCCAGAACCTCCTCATCCCACCTTGAGGCTGGGTGAGATGTCTCGTGAATGTTAGGGGCTTTCATGTACACAGGTCATGGCCTGGCTACTTGGACATCCGCGACCCTGGTCCGGAGCCTCAGCATCAGACAATATAAACATGCCCAAGACCCCTGCCCCCACCTTCAGGTACACGTCGCCTCACATGCCTGCCTGTACTTGTCCCCAACTGGCCCCAGTCCTGAAAGACAGGCACCTGTGGGTGGCAGGAAACTCCAGTGCCATGCTCCCAAGAAATGAGCACTGGGGAGGAGGGTCGGCCCCACGTGGCTCACAGGATCCTGTCTCCTGTGGGACTGTCACTGGGCCCTCCCCAGAAAGAAAGTTTGTGCACTGGGCTCTAGGCAGTTGGGGGGGGGGGGTGCTTACACAGTACCCCACCCTTGTGTGTTTTGTTCCTTGTTTTATTCCTAGGGTAGCACCTGGCACCTAGAAGGCACTCAATAAAAGCTGTTGACTGAATGAATGCACGTAACCAGACTCCTCAGTGCACACACCCCACAACTCTCATGTTTACTCAGGTGCTCTGCTCCTCAGCAGTCGGGCACGTACCTGTGTGAGTGCACATGCCCAGAGGTGCCCCACAGGCCAGCTCCCTTAGCCCACAGCCCCCACATACATGCTCACCCACACCGTTTCCCCTTGCCCCCGCCCCCCAGGGCAGGCATGAAGCCCCTGGCCCAAGACTTTGGGGCATGACCTGGAGCACCCCGGGCCTCCTTTAGCCCTGTTAGCCATACCCACTTCTGCCCTTTCTGCACCTTATGAAAAGAATACTAGTTGCAAAGTTAGCACTTTGCGGAGGGGGTGTGCATGGGAGGCTCAGGCACTTCCTGGGACAGGTGCGTAGAGACCAGTGTCCAACCAAGGGCTCAGCCCAGAGCAGCCGCCCTACGTTTTTGTGGACAGGTGGTCTGGGAGGCAGTCCACAGTGACCCCCGGGTGTGGCCAGGGGCGTCCTTCCCATGAAAGGCTGTGGGGAACTGACCACAAAATCAGGACAGATACCAAGGGTAAGGATAGCCTTGGAGAGGAAGCCGTCCTTGGGGCCTGGACAAAGCAGAAACCTCCCAGCAGAGGAGGAGGATCAGGAGAGTACACCCATCTCTTCCTCCTCTGGTCTTTGCCGAGATGCTCTTCGGTGAGGGGAAGAGTCCAGGGGAAAGGTCCAGGCTGGAGATCAAAACACAGGGTCATCAGCACACTGATGGTTTTTAAAGCCACGAGGCTGCTCCAGCTCTCCGATGAGTGAATGTCAAGGGACAGGAGAGGTCTACTGCGTGACCCTGAGCACTCCATGGTTGAGAGTTTGGGGAGAAGGGAGCGGCAGTGAGCCTCAGGAGGGCGGGTGGCTGCAAACCCCTGGGAACCTGCCTCCCCTACCCACAAGTGTCAGCCAAATCTGGAGGAAGGAGCCCTGCATCTGGGCCCTGCACAGACCGGCCGGCCTCTCTTTTAGTCTCAGCTCCTGCCTGAAAGATGAGGCGGCCCCCGGCCTCCATGCCCACCGTCAGCTCCTTCCCCACTGCAGACTGGCGGATGAGGATGGGAAGCTGTTTCTGGGGCTGAGCCTGTGAGTCCGGGTGCCCCACCCCCACCCTGAGCTTTGGCTTCCTCAGGAACGCGTGGGGTTGGAGTGAGCAGAGTCAGCCAGTCCCGGTTCAGAAGCCCTCGCGTGCACCCCCGCCCCAGGGGCATTCAGCCTCCGCACAGGGCTTTGTCCCAAACTGCCCTGGCCTTTTATGTGACTGAGGCTGAAGAGGAAGGCGGAGGCAGCAACAATGGGGCCAGTGGCGGGAAACGGGCCTTAGAGACCCCATTGTATCACCCTGCCCTCCAGAAACGGTGCCCGACCCTGCAGGGCAGACCCCGCTCCCGTGAGGATGAGCCATGTCCGGATGCTACGCACGTCTCAGGGCCCTCAGGACAGAGGGGGCCGTTCTTCCCCGAGGATCGGATGGACGCGGCCAGGATGACTCTGCTGGGCTCCCAGCGGACCACAGAGGGAAGTCTGGCATCCTGCCAGATTGCACCGCCTTCCCTCACAGGCTAGGAGTGCTGTCTTCCTGCCTGTCCCCCAGTAAAGGACCCCTCCCACCTCAGACCTGGGGAGTTACAGCCCTTTTTCCGCTTGCATTCTCACTTACGGAAGAACCTGGCCTCGAAGGAAGGAGCAGCAGGGCTGAGGATCACGTGGGAGGAAGGGTCCCTGCTTCCCCCCAACCCAAGCAGCAGCTCGCCTTCAAGGCACGGGCACGGGCCACTCTCCCACTCACTAGCCGGGTGGCCTTAGACAAGGCATCACTGCCCAGAGCCTCAGTGTCCTACTCCGAAGCAGAAATCGGAGCAGTGGGGCTGGGGGGGCTTAGATGGCCCAGGCTCAGGCATGGGACACTCCATCTACGCTGGCTAATGACATCAGTGTTCTTATTGGTTATGGCTATCACCTCAGAAGCAGCTGGGACCCTGAGGAGGCTGTCCCTCCCCACCCACCCTCTCCCAGCCCCTCCCCAGTGCCCTGCTCCCGGCCGCTCAGTCCAGTGCCACCTCACAGGGGTGGAGGTGGTCGGCGTGGGCAGCCGCATAGGCACGGCTGAATTCCTGGAAGCGGGGTGCACAGCCCAGCCAGGCCTCACCAAAGCGGCTCCAGCCCATGAAGAGGAAGGCGCCGGGGCCAGGACGGACGCCGCAGCGCAGCGGGGTGTGAATGGAGGCCTGGCCCCCGGACTCCCCGACCCGGAACAGCGGCAGCGTCTGTCGGAGGACACGGGCAGCTGCCACTGTGATAACAGATTCCTGCAGCTCTGTGTTGTGGGCAACCCCGCGGATGGTTCCGTTGATCACTGCGAGGAGACAGGCTGCCAGTGGCTTGCAGGGCAGGGCAGGGCAGACCCCAGCCCCCACCCCCCTGCGGTGGGGACACTCACCAAAGTCGCTGGTGCACGCAGTCAGCAGGAGCTCGGCATCGCTGCAGGGCCTGCAGACACCTGGCATGAAGGGCGGATCCCGACTGTAGGTCCTGCCCTCTCCTGGACCCCCCTAGGCCTCCCCCCAGCTAGAGGCAGGAGGGAGAGGGCAGGCCGCCAGACCCTCCCCTCACGGCCTGATGGCAACGGGGGACCTGAGGGAGCAGACGGGCACACACATCTTGAAGACACGCTGTATTCGGGGTGACACTTGCACGCTCGTGCAGGCACAGACGTGGGCCTAGGGGCCGTGCCCAGTGCGCGGGCACAGGGACTCGCCGACCTGCAGGGGGTGTCTGGGGGCACACTCCCATACACCCATCTTACATATGCACACCAGCACGAGGGAACCCTGCGGCCCCCAGAGCTGCCTCCCGCCGCCCAAAGACACCAGCCCAACCTGGTGGGAGACAGGAGGGACTTTGGAGTAGTTGGCCTGGGGCCAGGGTGCAGAACAGAAAGATCCCCTGTGGGGTCAGGCTTCAAGTTCTAAGAGAGTAAAGAGCTGGGCCTGGTGCCCTGCAGGGGGGGGGGGCAAGGCAGCGTCTCCATGGTGACCAGGCACACACTGGACTTTTTGTTGTACTAGACTGGGGGAGGGGAGGGAGGTCACTGCCGGGCCAGGGAGCCCTGGACAGCTTTGGCTGGAGGCTTTGATTCTGTCCCTCCGTCTTCCCCTCCCCCAACCCCTCAGGGACCAGGAGTCCCCGCGGCCTCCCCTTTCCCCCATTCTGCCCAGTGCTAGCTCTTTCCCTAGGCTGAATCATGAGGGATTGCCCGCCCCCTTTCCAGACCCTCCGACCTGTCCTCGCTAGCTGTGTGGCCTCTGACAACCCATTTCGCTCTCATGCCTGTTGCTCTCCCTGTACAGTGGGGACGACAGGCCCACCCCCCACCCAGCTCATCACTCACCATCGGCACCAAGACCGTGGGCCTGTGGAGGCAGCTCTGGGTACCTGTCCTCGTGCGTTTCGAAGCGGAAGGAAGCCACGCGGCGGCTGATGTCTGGGTGCGGGGTGGCCTGCAGGAAGAGGGCCCGGCGCTCACGGGGACCCCAGCGCACGCACCGGCCCCCCGCCGGGCCCAAACCCTCGGCCAGCAGCAGCTCCAGGGCGCCGCCCGCCCGCTCCGCGAAGACTTGGGCGCCTGCGAAGGACCGCGCGGGCCGCAGGCAGGCGATGCCCGAGCGCGTGCCGGAGCCGGAGCCGGCCAGGGTCAGGCGCAGCGCCCCGGCCGGGTACAGCCACTGGATCACGCCCTCCGAGCAGGCCAGGGACAGCTGCCCCACGCTGCCCGGCTCCTGGGTCAGGCCGCTGGGGACAGGACGGGAGGCGCTGAGGCAGGCGGCCCGCGTCCCCACCCGGCACGGCCCGCTCGCCCTGCACCCTCCCCCGCAGCCAGCGGCAGCTGTGTTCACTTTGTTCTCCGGACCCCGGGGGCGCGGCCTTGGGGCGGTCGTACCTGCCGCTCCAGCTGCAGCCGTCCCCCGAGTAGCCGGCGTGGGTGGCGGTGGCCAGGAGGCCCCAGCAGAGCGCGCAAAGCAGAGCAGGGGGCGGCATGGCGCGGGCGGGCGGGCGGGGCGGCGGCGGGAGCCCCTAGGTCGCCAGCCGGCCCCGCGCACCCCTCCGCCCGCGCCGCACGGCAGCGGGGCAGTCCCGCCGGGTCCCGGGCGGCCGGGAGGCGGCGGGCCGGGCGCAGCCAATCGCGGCGCGGCCCAGGAACTTTCCACCAATCGCAGCGGCGCTCGCAGGGACGGGAGGCCGAGCCTCGGCCGGGGAGGCGCGGAGGACCGAGCTCGGGGCTCTGTGTGCCGTGTGTCCCCAGCTCGGGACCCCCGACCCCGGCCTCGCCGTGTGCGCCCATGTCCTGGAGCCCCGGGCCGGGATAGGGATGGGAAAGGCGCCCACTGGAGCCTCGGGGCCGGGGCGGGTGGTGGGGTGCTGTGGGGCGGGGGGGAGGGGAGGAGGAAGGGCGGCTCATCTCGGTGACCCTTTCCAAGAGTGGGCCCTGGGCTTCCAGCTCCCATCGTGCCCCGACCTGGCCCTGCTGATTCGTCCCAAGAGGTGGCCACCGAACCCCCAAGGATGAGGAGCCCGATGCTAGGCATGTGGGCACCACGGAAAACCAGGAGCCAAAGGACAGCCCTGAGCCCCAGAATCAGGAGGTCCAGACAAACTGAAATGGGGCTAAAACCAAACACCCCAGGGTGCGTGTGGAGGCTGTGTGTGGGGAGGGCGGGGAGCCCAGAGATTTCCTGGGAGCAAGGACTTCCTCTTCGTAGAGGGAATGGGCAACAGATGGCCAGGTAGGGCCTGGAGAGGATTGCAGGCATGGGGGGAGGGGGGAAGCAGACTGCCCTGGCAAAGGCCCAGAGCTGGGTGAAACCCCTGAGTCAGATCACAGAGGCTCTAGGCACAAAGCCAGGAGTCCAACCGCGTACTCCAACCCTTGGGGTCACTGAGAGCTTTTAACCAGGGTCTGCAGGTAACAATATAGGCTCTCTGCCATCTGTGGATGTGAACCCTCCACACCACTGCCCCCCACTCAGCCCTCCAGCTACTCCTGAGCCTGAAGGGCATGGCTGGCACATGAGGGAGGTGGTCCCAAGGAGAAAGGGGACACACCCCAGGGCACAACAGGCCCCTGGCTCCAGGCAAGGTGGAGTGAAAACCAACTATCGCAACAGCCAAAAGGCAGAAGGAACCTAAGTGTTTACAGACACAGGAGAGGATAAACAAAATGTCCATCCAACAGTGGACTGTGATTCCACCTTAGAAAGGAAGGAGGGGCACCTGGGTGGCTCAGTCGGTTTAGCCCCAACTTGGGCTCAGGTCATGGTCTCGTACATAGTTCATGAGTTCCAGCCTCAGACTCTAGGCTGACAGATCAGAGCCTGGAGCCTGTTTCACATTCTGTGTCTCCCTCTCTCTCTGCCCCTTCCCTGCTCATGCTGTGTCTCTCTCTGTCTCAGAAATAAATAAACACTAAAAAATAAAAATTAAAAAAATGGTCAAGGGAGCAAATTTTACTCAGTTAAAAATGAAAGAGGTAGACAGGGCCCGTGCTGGGAACATAGAAGGCAAAAGAGGTTCCAGTAGGAGGAGGGGAGAGGGCACCCCGGACAACACCACAGGTGCTGCGGCCCAGGCGCCGGCGTCCACCTCCCACCTTCTGAACACTCTCTAGGGCCCGTGTCCAGCCGCGGTCTCTGAGGCACGTAGTGGGCTCCGGGCGCCCTCTGGTGGCAGCGTGAGGAGTCAGCTGCAGACTCACCCCTGCCAGCCTAGAGCCCCTGTCTCTGACTCCCCACTGCCAGCTCTCCCCCAGAGAATGAGTCAATGTCCTGTGGGTGTCCGTGGCCAGCGGCCTGGCCCTGAGCCGTCTCCTCATCACCAGGATTCCCCCGTGCAGACCTCTTACCGTCGCCCAGTGGGTAATGCTGACTCTCTCCCTCAGAAAACCTGCACAGGGGCAACCTGTCTTCACAGCTGCTGCCCTCCCACCAGCAAAGTACCTTGCTGTCGTTAGCCATCAAAGATCTGCTTCCCGTAGGATAAGGAGTCCATCAGGCCATGCCTGCCCTCGATCACTGAGTGCAGTGACCAGAAACACTGCAGGTGTTCAGTAAATACATGAGCAGTGAGTGGCTGCACCAATGAGTGAACAGAGGGCTGAATGAGTGAATGAAAGACATCTCAGACTCCAGTGTCTGTGCTCACATGCCCCCAGCTCCAGGACCTTCAGGGCCCTGACCCTCTCAAGGGGCCTCTCTCCATCCCCACCCATACCCTAGTTCTTCGCAGGGGGTGCAGCTGAGGCTGGACAAGGAGGGGCATCCACACGGAGCCCTGTACTCAAGCAGGGGGTCGGCCCCCGAGGACAACAGATGCCTGACAGGAAGCCCCAGCCCTGGGGGCACAGGCAAGGAACCCTCATGACCAAGGCAGGGGCTGAGCTGGTCGAAGACCTGGGGGAGCGGCAGGTCCGAGAAACAGGGGGAATGCCTCAAGGACAGTGTGGAGCCCAGGACAGACCTGGAACCAGGAAGGTGGCGAGTTGGAGGAGTGCAGGTCCAGTCCCGGGCCCATCAGGTACCGAAGGGCCTGCCCTTGGCCTGGAGGGGACAGTGAACAGGGCCCCAGAGTAAGAAAGCCCAGACAGAGAGGTCAAGTTCTTTCACTCGCACAAGACTCGCCTGGGCTCTCATTTCAGCAAAAGTGGGGGAGAAGGAGAGGTGAGGCCCGAGCAGAGGCCAGCCCTGCCTGAGTCCCCAGCTGGACCTGTGGTCATCCAGACCCTTGCAGCTAGGCCCACCTGGATGTGTTGCCCCTCTGGGGTGGGGCTAGGGGCTGGGGACAGCAGAGACAGTTCCCAAACTGAGTGCCAGGGGGTTCTAGGAGCCTACCAGAACCCGGACCCCCCAGTGATGTGCTCTGATGGTATCCACCATGAGCACTGGCCTGGATTGCCCCTACCCAGCTTGACCCAGGGTCTCCCAAGGTGCTGGAGTGACCAGCCTGCCCAGAGACCCCATCAGGGAAATGGTTGTATCTGCTGACTCTTCTGGCTCCCCTTTGCCAGCACCCCATTTCCCTGACCCTCACCCCCAGGAGAATCTGGCCTTGCCCACCTATGGATGCTGCATCTGGAGACCCTCGACAGCAAGGTTCCTGTCTTGGGGAGGTTTTCTTCCCCTTGACAAGAAATCCACCCCCCCACACACACACACACACCTTGTATCTTCTGGAGGAGCCAAAAATGCAGCTGCAGATTGACTTGCAGCTGAGCTAAAAATAACTGCCAGGCTCCAGCCAGGGCCCAGGAAAATATCTCATTGCTAGGAGACGACCGTTACTGGGAGACCGCCATTGCTAGGCGACAGGGTTGCCGTGGTGACAGCTGGGCCCTGAGTCATGCTCAGCCCTGTTGCTCCGCCCCTCTGCCCCTGGCAGTCGGCTGGGTCCCAAGAGGAGGAAAGGCTGGGAGCAGAAGGCAGCAAAGGGGCCCACCCCCTGATGCCCACAGCCACCATGGCCACACCAGGCTTTGAGGTTCTCACTCCTGTGGGCGCCCATTCCAGCAGTGGAGTGGTGAGGACGGCAGAACACACAACTCTGCCCCACACGGCCCCTCCCCGGGTGCTGGGGCACGGGAGGGAGGGTGGGGACAGAGGCGGAAAGTGTGACCCATGGCTCCATAGCAGGAAGCTTCAGAGCCTGCCGAATTACAATCGGGCATGGGGCTCTCACAGCCTGGGCTGTGCTAGCTGGCGTGCTGACCTTCAGGGCACCCCCTTGGACCCCACACCTATTTCCCAGGAGGGGAAATATTTGCCTGATCCCCCCCACCACCACCACCACGGACGGGAGGATTTGGGCCAGGCAGGTGGCTCCAGGCCACATGTACCCAGAGCCCCCACAAGGAACTGCCTGAGGACCTTCTGTAAGGAACCCCAGGTCAGCCATGAGGAGTGACCGCATCGTGGGCAGCCCCAACCCCTGATGTCACCCTTCTCCCCGTCTCATAGAAAGGACTCAGGGTGGGATGCGCCAACAGCCTTCGCTCCTCACCCTCCCGGGACTAAACAACCGGAAACCTCCAGCAGCCTGGACTGGGGAGACTCCTCTGTGCTCATGCACCAGCCCAAGGAGTGCTCCAGGGGAGGGAGTATTTTAGGTGATGTGCTGCTGTAGGTGAGAAGTGCTCCAGGTGAGGAGTGCTCCATGGCACGGGGTGTTCAGGTGAGGGGACACCACAGGGGAGCACTGTGGCCCTGGAGGAAGGCCAGTGTGGCCACAGCTCCAAGAGCAAGGGGCCAGGTATAGGGCACAGCTGGGGGCCGACGGTGCTGGAGACTCGGGGTTTCTTGGGCTGCAGCGGAGCAGACAGAGCCCTAGGAGGATGGAGCCGAATCCCCTGCACCACGGGGAGAACAGTGGCCGCCATCAGCCATGGAGGAGAGCAGCTGGCTGGCTGGACGGGGAGGGTGAAAGAGGTGGAGGAGGGAGCAGAACCCACTGGTATTCGGGAGGCAGGCTTGTACAACGGTATTTCACATCCCTCCGAATAAATATTTTTCTTCGCTCAGATCCTTCCAAGGCAGGGAGTCTTCTGAGGCCCCGCTGAGGGCGGAACTCGCTCTCTGCATGAGGTCCTGGCACCTCCTGGAAGCAAGAGGTAAAACCCTGTCCTCCAGGTCACGGTCACGCACCCTCCACACCCGGGCCCCCACGGGGTGGAGGATGAACTGGAAGGCCAGCCCGCTGGACTTGCACACCAGGGGCGACCGTGTGGGTGACAACACTCAGTCACCCCAGAGGTCTGCACGCGTCCTATTCTGACTGCCCGTGCCAAGCTCCCTGCTTCGACCAGAATTAGCACAAAGGCAAGACACTGATTCTTGAGCCCCTGCCACACGGGAAAGCGGCCGTCACCCCAGCCTCAGCAACCGGATCCAGGGCCCTGCACACAGCGAAAGCAGCGCTCCAGCTCGCAAACAGCTAGGCTCCCCCCCTGCAGCTGCCCCCACCTCACAGCAGCCCCACTGGGTCCTGCTTCCCACCAAACGCTGCGAACACCAGCTGTTTTCATTTCCCTCTGCCTCTCCAGGGCCTTCCCTCTTGGCCTTAAGGCTCCTCCCCTAATATGAAGACCCCTCTCTTCTCTCTCCACACCTGATCCCTCCCCAGTCTCTGCTCCCAGGAGACCCCGGGATGGGGTCCGGGATGGTCACCAGTAGCCTCCATTCTCTGCTCTGAGCCTGCTGGGAGGCCGGAACAGAGCCCTGCACACCCTCCCTCTGCATCCCACCCGGGCCCCTCTCCCAGCCTGGTCCCTACACAGCGGCCATTACCAACACCCGCCTCCAGCGGGTTCCAGAGCGGGCTCGTCAGGCTCAAGTCCTCAAAACCTAAAAACCCGTGCACACCCCTTCCGGGGTAACTTCGCCCACCCTGCCATCCTTGGGGTCGCCTGTCAAGCGTCCTGTCCTCAGGAGCGACGCCTCCAGCCCCCTCCCGCGGTTACTGTCACGTGGCCCTCTTGAAATTTCATCGCGCTTGTCACTCCCTTGAAATGATCTGGTGGTCACTTGTTTCTCGGCTCTGCGGGAGAGGGGGCGTCCCCGCTGCGGGGGGTTCTGGACTTGGCACCCAGCAGGTGCGCCGGAGACGTGAGGGCCATGAAGGGGGCTTGGCCGCCCGCTCCGCTCCGCAGGAAGGGCTGCGAGGGGGAGGGGGGCACCGTCCTTGCCCTCGAAGGTGGCATCCCAGGGTCGGGACGCGCGGGGCCGGCACCTGTCTGCGCGGGACCACGTACCCCCGAGCCAACCGCCGGCGCCAAAGAGCTCGAGTCCTCTCCCCCCGCAGGGCTCCGCGCAGAGAGGGCTCTCCCCGGGCCGGCGGCTCTCGGGCTGCGCGCCCTGCCCGCCCCGCCCCGCCCCGCCGTGCGCGCGGGTCTGCTGTT